>NC_039496.1:1372129-1576234 GCF_003590095.1 Trichoplusia ni | reverse complement strand
TCGCCGTCGGAAATACTATTCGCGAAATTCGATGATTGCGTTTAGAAAGTATTCAAGAAAGCGTGAACTTTTGCTGTGTGAAGGCAATTGATCTCTTTGTTTTTTGTTTCGAGGCTTATGTAATGGCAATTACCTACTTAAATGAATTTTTACACTGGTAATATAATAGAGTGAAATGAAACTGACATATTTGTGTAACAAATCTCTGCCAGTAAGTATGTAATTAATCTGTTAAGCTAGGCATACGAACAGTATTAAATAAACTATTCATACTATTTATACAGCTAAAATCGACTAAAGAAAGTACGGCTTGATCCCACTTTTACCCCACGTTATAACGCCCGGGCTCAATGAAAAACACTTACCTATTGCTTTACATAATCTTTATTGCTTATCAGCATGCGAACACGAAATGTATAGCGATACGCCTCAGTGGACAGCTGGCCTAACTAGCGTATTTTTTTGCTACTTAAATTGGTAATGGTGATGTATAATTAATCACCTGACGGCTGATGCGTAATGCGCTCGTTAAATTTTCAGAGAGTTGAAAACTAATCGAGTGAGCGTAGCCTACGTAGTATGTAAGTCCACCGTTACACGCCACCACCTACTAATGTAGGTAAACGTATTGTCAAATAACAATGAAGCACGCCCACCTACTCATTAGGAACAGTCAAGTGTAACAATCCAGTAGTTTCAATAGTGATGTGCACCAACAATGGAACGCGTCGCGGCGCTCTGCTCGGCAGGAACGATATGAAATTTCATTAACGAGGGTCGGCGAGCCACTCCACAAGACGGCGGGCAAACAGCGCGCGTGAACCCACGAATAATTCACACGCGAGCCCTACAAATAACACCCCCGTCTCACCCCCGGCCCCTCCGGCCGCAAACTGAGTTATTTATCGCCCCCGCCTCTCCCCAGCCGAGGCTGTCGCGGCACAGGAAATACCCGCACGTATTTTTACTGCCGGCTGAAGACCGCGATCCCTAGCGAGCAGCGAGCAGCGAGCAGCTAGTAGCGACATCTCTTGCGGGGTTGCAGCTATCGCTCGAGACTGCGGACGCGTTACTGAATCTGTTACGCTGTTACATGATACATTATGTACCTACTACTTTGTAATTGATGCTCAACTGATAGTAGGGACAAATATTTTCTGTTGAAATTTTCCAAAGTCCTAGTAATAAGTAGGTAGTTTAGGTACTAATTAGACCATTTTATAATCATTATAGTTTACATACCCAAGAGGCTCTAGGTTATCGGTTTAACAATTTAAGTAAACAGGTAACTGAACTAATTAATACCAAGCATGGTATTAATTCCTATTTTAGCTACATTATCACTACGAGGAAGGAAATCTTAAATATAATTTACAAAACAATTCGATAAATGACACAATGTGACTCATTGTTTGGCAGTGGAGCTGTAATATCTCAGTATTTGCGGTCTCTATGGGTTGTTTGTGAGTCAATTAGTGGCTTGCGCCGCCGCGCCGGCCCCCGCGCCCACCGGATACATGCTTCGAAGTTTTATGGCGAACTCTAGGTACCTATGGCTGCTTACGTACACGACGCGATGTTAAATAACAGCCATTAGCTTTGGTGGAAAAACTCGGGGATTGGGGGTAGGTATCAAGTTATATGTATTTTCCAATCAACCATAGTAGGTATTGGCGTTCTATCGAAACGAAATCATAAAAAATTTAAAACAAAATCCGTGCGGTGGGTCCCAGGTCGGCCGGCGGCGGCGGAGCGCGGCTGTCCCCCCATTTTTTGCGGGTAGGTAACGTGCTCGGTGACACCTCGCGCGGGTCAAGTGCGGGGCGCGCGGCGGCCGGGGGACCGCTAATTCCGAGCGCGTGACCGCACCCCCCCGCGCCCCTCGCCTTCACCCCCCCGCTCGCCTAACGCCGTTTTCCCGCCGGATTTGCGTTCATACAGTAAAATAAAAAGGGCGATTTGGCGCTCTCCATCGACGCGGCCCGATTAGCGGCGCCCGGGGAAATTAAAAGTATTTTATTCCAGCATTTATTCCCTTTTTGTTTGTGTTGAGTAATGCGAGCGTGTCGTGCGGTATGCCGGGGGCCGCGCCGCAACCTCGCCTCGTGTTATGAATGACGGATGACGTGATATCGATAACCATGTCGGCTATCAATTTAGGATAAATTATTTCTTACCACTCGACTATCTGGCCTACAGAGATAAAATCTTAAGCTTTTGTAATAACACGTATTGTCTGTCTAAACGTCTAATGTTTTTTTTACTAATCCCTTATTCGTTGTTATCTTGGCAACGTATTTATTCATGTTGTCTATTGTATTGTATTGTAACTCGCATCTATTTACATAAATCACTGGCCATAAAATAAGAAAGCAAAAAAAACACTAAAAGGCATTCACACTCAAGAGACAAAACCCTATTCTGCAGCTTTTTCTCGAGGGGCGGGCCGGACTAATAACTTCGACGATAAATCAAATATTAACTCAAATAAAGTGGGGAACGTTTTATCCACACTGTGATATCGTTTCCTCAGTAGGATGGTAGGTACATAATTTACAAAAAGCTTCCGATGTCGAACACGTCGGTAGCCATTAGCTGAGGCGCTTCAAGTGTTTCAAGAAACTCTCTTGACAAAAAGTACGCGCCGCGTGTTTGTGTGATGTAGCGCTGCAGCGCTGCGAGCGCGGCGAGCGCGGCGAGCGCTGCGCGGCCGGCTGTCCAATTTATGAGAATGAGCCAATTGACGCGTATAATAATTTGCCTCCACGCTAATAAAAAATAATACCCGCCGGACATAGTGAGACATACTCTCGTACCTCGTACCGTGTGTTACTACAATTTATATTATTGCTACAGGATGTACGTTCTCTTCTAACAACTAATTAATATTTATGTTAATTATTTATTAAAATGTTATGTGCTTTATTTATAGAATAATTAATAGTTGCTCTAGCTGTTATAATGATTGCTTAATGTAACATGTGTTATGTAAATAGTTTTTATTAAGAATATCAAATTAGCGATACAAATTGGCAATTTATTATTTTGATTAGATGTTATGGTTGTTCATATTCGTATTTCGGGTTCAATGCATTAGTAAAGACATCATTTAGACCGGGGGGGACCCGGGCACGTCTGAGCGTGCGTAATATTTCCGGGTGTGCCTTCCACAAAAGATCCCCTTTCCATTGAATCAAAAACGTAATCGTAAAAGAGCTTTTAAAGAGTCGATTTGTTTCTAAGAACGGCTTTTGATTTGAATCTCGTTATTTTGTTTTTCATAAAAAGTAGCTCGAGTGAGTGAGGGTAATCTCAATCTGTGAGGAATGTAGGTAGCTATTTTGAAGAGGTCGACTTTTTATTGATATTCATTTGATCATTTATGTTGATTGGAGGATAACGTTATCAATTTAGTGATTTTATGTTGTAGATTGGTTTGAAAGGTATGCAGGTATGCCAGTCTACGACATAAACACATTTTCTACTTCAGTCGTAAAACGAAGTAAACGCTACTTTTAATGTGAACAAGCAGAGTACGAGCGTTTTCCATATAATTGCTTTACGCGAAAATCCTTTGTTCAGTTGGTCAAACAAACACTATAAAAAATAAAAGTGTAACATATTGCAAGAGCAAAATATTGCGAGCATTGAGTGCAGCGGCTGGCGGCTGCATGCACCTCTCGGAGAGCTATGAAAACGTCGTGCCTCAGCACAACAGTTGACTCTGAACAGACGTACACACACACGGACCCGCTCCACAATAAAGGCGGGAGAGCTGGGAGGGCGCGGGCCGGGGGCGCTGTGACGATGCAGTTTGCACCGCGGCCTCCTCCAACCTTCACCAACTTGCGCCCGTGTTCTTGGGAATTGTTTTAAATTCAAGAACCGCAGAACACTCCACGAACTACAATGTACTCTACACCCTTGTGATATGACCCAAAATCATAATGTCACTTTTTTATAAGTCATTTCGAAAATGGAATACGCCATCGCCACAACATCAGATTTAAAACCCTAAGTGGAAGGCAGAAAGTATAGAATCGCATAAATAATGTAAAAATGGCAGCTGTCCTTGGTGTGAGTGCGGAGGTGAGAAATACATTAGCGGTACCGTTTTCTATTGGTCGTTGCTCCTGTGTTGATATTAAGCAGTCCACGTGGACTGCTCGGTGGTCGCTTGTCTCGTTTTTTCAGCGGTAGGTCGCTATCCGTCCCGTTCTAATCTACAGCGAAACGTGGAATGTCATGTCCGGAGTTGTTCAGAAAGTCGTGAGCGTGCATCGTGCTTCCAACTTCACTGTTGTGCCGAAACAGAACAAGTGTGGCTGGTTGACTTTAAAAATTGACTCTTACGGGCTTTGATTAAGGCTTACTTTGGAAATTACTTAAAGTTGTCAAAAGTTTTTATTGATACGTCATATTGATAAGCATTTTTAAGTCAATTAAGGTTGTAAGCTAAAAGCGGTTGTTGCTACATTTAAATTATCGGCCGGCATTCAAATAACGCCATTTTTTCGTGTCGGCACGAATTTATTAATAGTTAGATATATGTTATGTTAGGTATAATAATGGTGCGTGGGCGATGGTACCTACGTGTCGGGGTGGATACCGGCCGAGGTATTCATTCACTTAGTCACGGTTATCGGTGTAGTAATAATGAACAATATTGATAAGTTTTATTGAATGCCGTCGTAGTTCATTTGCTGAGAACCTATCAACGGATATATTGTAGATATAATGATTATCTAACCTATTTCATTAAAGTGATAGACATTGTATGACGTAAAAACGGGTATTTAGATAAAAGTTTTATAGTTCAGACAAAGTAATAATATTTTAAAGGGGTCTTTCCATCTCAATGATGTTCTAAGATCATAAAATTATCGCTTTCGACACAGAGGGTTCTTTGTAGTGTGTAAGTAGGTACACAGCTGGTGAAATGCTATTGGCTGGGAACGCACGCCGCATATTAAACGTCTCTTGAGCCACAGACACGGTAGAGTAAGTTCTAGAACATGGCACAAGAAAGCGGCAGACCTAGACGAAACGGCTGGACAGACTGGAATGCTTCCAAAAGTGTGGTTCTCATAAAGCAATAAATTAATAACAACGGGAATTGAGACTTTCAAAGTACTGGAAAGCGAAATATAGAATGATAGCAAAAAAAACGTTAGCTGTATGGAATAAAGTATCTGTAAGAAAACGGTTACTTTATTTAATTTACTTTTATATATAGTAATCGTAGTATCCATCTTGTAAGTAACTATATGTAGAGCCAAAATAAGTTAGTTTAGGTAAAAGGGTAATTAAATATCATAAACTAGCTACTATTTACATACATTAGAAAAAAATTGGATACTGAAATATGGATAATGAAGATAATACTCACCTAGTCGAACGTATGGTCATGGGAGCCAATAACGTCAACGTCATTAAAATACGTTAACGTTCTTATCCTTTTTGGAAATCTGACGGACTAGGTCGTTAGATATTTTTGTGCCAGTTTGTCAATTGGTAAGACCAAAAAAAGTAGGAGGTAGCCAAAAGTATGGTAGCAATATAGGATACCAACAGCAACAAAAACCTGTCCTCTATTATAATTTATAATAGTTTGCATTGAGTCGTACCGAATGAACTTTCAAGAGTTTAACTAAACAAATGTGCTAATGTGACATCTATTGTGCAATGAAGAAGGTGAATAAAATGCAAGTGAGTAAGATGTACCTTTTGAGTTTCTATGGTATGTCGCAAAATCGGTAGATGGCAGGTGAAGGCTTCGTGACTGCGTATTTTTTCGCAGTGCCCTCTGTTGACAATATGTTGATTCACAGCTCAGATAAACATTTTCATGAAGATACTAGATGGCAGCACCATTCTGAAAAGCTCTTGATATCAAAATTTTTATAATGTATACGCAAAAATAATTCTATGAAAATGAAATCTTGTGGCTCCAAAAACCAAAATCCTGAGCTGATGTCTTGATAAATTATTTGTCAAAAACTGACATATGTCAACAACTTCGAGAATGACGGTTTCAGTATCAAAACAAACTTCTGTCATTGTCACATTACATGTGTCATTTTGTGTTGATCAACGGTGGACGCCTGTCGACTGTTCGTAATCTCGAAAAACTTTTTTCTATTTAAGGTGTGACTCTAAACGCATTATACCAAAGTTTCAAATATATTCTTAATACTTATAGGCAATTTCCTTAAATCATGACTTCATCATATTTGTTTTATTATTCTGGACATAAAAAGTGAAAGTTTTGCCATGTATGACTATTTTTTTAAACTATACTTATACTAACTACGTTCTTTGTTTTAGAAATGCCTCAAGTAATATTGTTATTCAGCGGCAAGAGAAAATCTGGCAAAGATTTCATAACCACTCATTTACAGAAGTTGTAAGTATTCAAAAAATTATTTATATTATTTTGATACAACTAGGTACTTATACCATAAAATGTATGATTATTTTTAACAAATAGCGTCTGTCTTTCCCTGGATGGTGTTCTAGTTTCACACAATAGTATGGCTAATCAAGGTAAAGAAATGTGTTATTCAATCTAGCCTTGTGCCTCAGTAAGTAATAAACAATAGCTATATTAGTATAAAGTTTATGGGCCAATTTCGAGCCTAAATGCTCATCGCCAAGTATGGTAACCAAGTACAGTAAATCTTAATTTTTAAGATTTTTCTATCCCAGAAAGTAAACGGACTATTTGGTTTGAATAGTAATCAAGCTAAAGGTGGATGCAACAAAATGTTTTTAAAATGTATATCCAATATGATTTCATACATTTCCAGGCTAGGAGACCGATGCGAAGTATTAAAAATATCCCAACCAATAAAAAGTCATTGGGCCAAGGAGAAAAATTTGAATTTGAATGAGCTGCTGGGCGACGGATTCTATAAGGAACAATACAGGCTGGATATGATCAACTGGAGTGAGAAGATGAGGGCAAAAGATTACGGGTATTTCTGTAAAATTGCCACAGACAATGGTGAGCTCATAAATAATTCATTTATGATCTGTGCATGACAATATTATTTAAATTGAAAAGGAGTCTCCTTGAAATATAATGACTGCAAACTGAATTGTTGAATAAATTCAAAGTATTGTGTGGTTTTACACAATATACAGATTTTATTCAATCATTTTCAATATTACAGTGCTGAGCTGCGCAGTTATGCTGTAATGCAATTTCTAAAAAATAACCATTTTTTTTTTCGACACTAAATCAGTTTCTATCATAACTATTAAGCTGATAATGGCTTTTAGCTTAATACACCTTACATTAAGGATATAATGAAATGAAATGAAATTATTTATTCTGCAAATAGGATATTTTATCACTTTTACATGTCTTTTTTGAGAACGATCGAGCCGACATTTCCTAGCTGACTACCCTAAGAAGAAATGTCGAAACAAACTTAGGGGGTTATAATTGCATTAAAACTTATATATTAGTAAATAAAGCTTCCTTTCTATTCCAGCTTTGGAAAAACCAATATGGATAGTCAGTGATATAAGAAGAAAAACTGATATTCGCTGGTTCAATGAAACATATGGTAATTTAATAAGAAATATTAGGATATATGCTGATGATGAGACGAGAGACAACAGAGGGTATGAGTTCAAGTCCGGAGTGGATGATGTTGCTTCCGAATGTGATTTGGATGATTATAATGAATGGGATCTTGTTATTGATAATAGCAATGGCAAGCAAGATATAGAAGACCAATTAAGTAGCATTATTAGGTTGGTTGCAAATTCCTGATTGATGTTTATGAATGTTATCTATTAATAAGCTAGGTAACTTTTAGAACTGTGTTGGCTAAGTGGTTTTGAGGATGATATCATCAATGTAATAATAATAATATAATATATCCTGGGACAACTCACACACGGTTATCTGATCCCAAGCTAAGCAGAGCTTGTGTTATGGTAACCAGATAACTAATAAACTTACTTAAATATTTCTAAATACATACATATTATAGATAAATTACACCCAGACACCAGAACAAATGATCATGCTCATCACACAACATTTGTCCTGGGCGGGAATCGAACCCACGACCTCCGGTATAGCAGTCAGGGTCACTAACCACTAGACCAACAGGCCAGTCGTAATGCTTGAAAGAGTGCTTCGATTATAAATTTGTTTTCAATTCTATCTTTGTACGACGATAGTACGACTCGCGACATCGTCCTAGATGTCGTAAAAGGATCCTGATTTCAAAATTAGTCTGCACTCTGCGATTGGTCTGGAGTCTGGTCTATGCCTAACTTACTTAGATTTGCAGATATCTTCAAAATCACTTGGCCTCTTTCAACATGACAATATAGTAAAAGTAAAATATATGAATATCAGATCTCTATTCCTTTTTCTTTTATGGTAGATAGGGCCTGAGTTAAAAACTCTTGTAAAATGTCTTCTCATATGTGTGTATGTTTTTACATGGTAAGGGATTAAGGTTTAATGTGATAGATTGTATGTTATATCCTGTGGTCAATTAACTGAAAAGAAGTATATATGAAACCAACAATAACAAAACTATAGTAGAAGGTGGTTTATTAAATAAAACCTCTTTCTTCCAGTTTTATTTGTATAAAACTGGAAGAAAGAGGACAATATTGCAATTTTTTTTTTCAATAACTAAATAGGCTGTGTCGACTTTTCCTGGCAGTGACATTCAGTATTACTTCGTCTGTAGTTTTTATTTAAGTGTATCTCATCTACCTTATTTCGAATAAGTCTGCTCTTAGAAATAATTCCTGCAGAGATACCCGAAAAGGGGGGCGTTATAGGTCACCACGCCAAACCCAATGTGCGCGACGTGTCGTGGGTTCGATCCCCGCGTTGGGTAAGTATGTTTGGTCTAAGTCTGACTGTTCGGTGTATGGTATTTAAGTGCTGGTATAACCCCGCACGAAACAAAGAATAAAATTTGTTATTGCTGTTAAAAAAAATAGTGGTAGATTTTACATCTGATACTTATCAGTGATACTGTCTTATAATGTAGATCAACAAATCTTTGTATGTTATGTTTGGTCACAAATTAAGTTAGCTAGAACTCCATTCTACTAGTGATCAACACCTCGAATATTGACATAGAACAACTTGTTAATGTAAAGTGCCTTATGCCCAAGTCTTATGGTTGATATTCGGCTGGCGCTGGTTCCTCGGTTTTATGACTAACTATTGTTTTAAATATCTCGTGTTGAGGTATTTAATGTATTTCTCAATATATTGTCTCGATATTGTATATTATTGATAAAATAACATAGATTGCTGAGTCAATTATAATGATTGTTTTCTGCAATTTTATTTGTTTGAGTATAAGGATAAAATAAATGGTTATCAATTTCCCACGTTTTTTGCTTAATTTTATTATTTTAAAAACCTGAAGCCAAACCAAAATGTTAAGTTATGTGTTCCTCAAACTTTTCATATTTCGAGCCTGTTTTGACCTAGACAAATTTAAACTCTCATAGCTATGTCTTATAGCTACTAAAAAATTTGTCCACGACGTACACGCAAGAGAATATGTAAACCATTGTATTATACATCACAGTTGCTCCTTGCGGCCCGCAGAGAAAACTCACATCACATAACTTTGCAACCTGATAAGAGATGGCGCTGGTCGACCCGAGAAACCAGTTAAGTTTACGATGGTGTATGTAATTTTTAATCGGTAATTATTTGGTAGTATAAGTATATATATACATAATAGTGAGTAGATGTAGATAATTATAGATTACTTGTTATTTAAATATGTATATTCGTTCCAGATTATCTTTATGTGATTTTTAGGTAGTTAAAATTCAGGTCAATTAATGAAAGTATACCTATTAGATATTTGAATTGGACTTCCCTTAAATATAAATTAGTGGTGTCTAGATAAATAAAAAAAACAGAAATAATATTATTCCATAGAGCGCAGACCTCGTTTCGTGTCATTCACATGACAGCATATATTCAAAGACTCACAAAGTAGCTTCTTGTCCCTGGAGCCAGTTTTTATGCTTTCACAGATTTTTGGCAATAAGTTCCCATGTTCCGCATAATGGGTTATAAGGACGGGAAACCCAATCGTCTTAGACTTGGCACATGAATTCAGGGCACAAGAGGTCATTGACTCTAACGTTGCGTAGTTAAGCGATTGTATCAATCACTTTGAGGTGGTTAAAGCTAGCGATGACGGGACGAAATTCTTGAAATAACTAGTTATTTTACAATGGAATATTTCAGATAAGTCTAACTTGGATTATAAAAGTACCTAAAATACCTAGTTTTCGTCTAAAATATACGAACAAGTCCCTGAGTAAGTAAGTAGGTAGTACTAAAAGCGGAAAGTTCGTGAAAAACCTAGGCTAATGAAAATACCAGAATACATTTCCACCCTACAGACCAAAAGCCTCGATATAGAAATAAACAGACAGATCACGCGTACTTAACCGACGAGTTTCGGACCCATCCGGGTATCCCGACGAATACGCGTGAGTAAAACCTTAAAATGTAAAAAAATATATCTTAAAATGTGTATATAATTGTTTGTCCGCAATGGGCCCCTAAACTACCTTACCGATTTCTATGAAATTTGCACACCTTTTGTAGTTTGATCCAACTTGAAAGATGGGATAGATGGCATTTCAATTTGTACTCGCAATATTATTTTCCACGCGGCAACAGCTAGTATTATAATAAAATAAACCGTATTTTTTCAGTTAAATAAACAGTAGGTTATATCTTCTGCTGTTATAATCTTCTAGTTTAAAATTTGTATAGGATAGCTGTAATGAGGCTGTATAAACACTGTCTGTTATTTTATTAAAAGAAAACTCAACTTATTTTCGTTCGGAAGTCTCATAGCATTGTCTAGCTACCTTCCATAAATCAAAAGTTAAATGACTAACAAAACGGATAAAGTTTCGGGATTTCATTTCGAATTCTGATAACTATCCCTGGTACCTGACGAATGTTGATTTTTGATAGGACTTAATTTGCATTCAATTAAAGTCTAAGCTCTTAAGGTTTTTATATCGATTAAATGTTATTTTATTATATTCTTTGAATACATGCATATGCATAAGTTACTATATATATATGAAGAAATAAAAAAGTAGGAAAGGGTAAAAAAAGAAAAAAGCCTAAATTTCATGATGTTGACACGCCTGTGTTGCTATCAACCTACTTTACACTTCTAAAACCTTGCTGACAAAAAGTATTGCATCAAACAACACCAAGTTCATTACATTATCCACTCAATTAAACAAACGACAATGGGTTTTTCATTCCGCGTTTAAATTACGTTAAGTGACACGTTTATTTACAAATGTCCTATTTACGGGCGGAGTGAAGTCATTCATGAAATTGTATAGTTGATCCGGCGACCACAATGCCTATGGAGCTGCGACACCCCGTCTCGCTGAGATAACTATATTTAGTATCGCTCGACAGTTCAGATAGCATGAATGGTACACAGACAACTGCCACTTATATCTATCCATACCACATCTATCTCATACTTTATTTATGCAGTGAATTTGTTTCAAGGATTTCCAGAATTTTCTGTCTTATCGCTACCAGTCCGAGATAGACCATAGTCATCTTATTTACGAGGATATTATGTTAATGTTTCTTTGTTCTGAACTTTCAATTCTAGGACAATGTTGGCGCAGACACTACTGGTTCGATCGCCATGGAAGTCCATAATCAGGTCACGTACGAATGACCTTCAGCGCCAGGCTTCCTAGAAGCGCTAACTTTAATTAGTAGAGAAACGATCCTTGACACTAATGTAACTAAATGTTTAACTTAACTTTTAGTTTTATGTGTGACTAGTAACAACTATGTTTTTCCCTTTCTTCAAAAGACCCAGATTTTATACTGCGTCCTTCATTGAATGGCAGACTATATTAAACTTTTCTGCTATATGGCTGAATTTTTTTACGTTTTCGTAATTAACAAAGTACTTTTGGCCAGAATGATAATGTTCGTATACCGCGTCCGGCGGCGTGAGAAGCTCGTCGGAGTATAATGCGTAACGTCCAGGAATGACTGGTGTCTCCGGTGTAATGTCAATTGCGGATGGCGGTGGTAGTGAGGGTGGCGCTGCGGGCGGCAGCGCGCGGGCCGGCGTGCGGCCGGGGCGGTGGGGGGAGGGGGAGGTGCGGGAGGACAGGCCAGCAGGGTATCGATGCGGGTGCGCGCGCACTCCCGCGCCCCTCGCCTTCGATTTTCCCCGTCCGGGCGACAGTGGCGGCGCGTTGCATAACTGTGTAGCGGCACTCCGCGCGCGACCCCGCTCCGAGCGCCCGCCGCGAGCGCGCTACACGCGCTGATACGCGCAACGTCGCGCCCTTTACGTAACGCGCGACCACCGCGCGCTCTCACGACTCCTCACCGCCTTACCGAGGATTACTTTTGGAGTGATACGCTGTTAGTGTGGCAGGATATCGTCTGCTCCGGCTTGTGGACGTCGGTGCGGCCGGGCGCGGACCGCCGGTGCTGGTAGGTGTCGCCGCAGTGCGCGCGCTCGCCCTTTGTCCGGGCGCGTGGTGGTGGCGGTTGCGGTCGCGTGCTGAATAATTGACGCGGAGGCTGGCCGGCGCGGCGGCCGCTATCGACCTCGTCGCGTGACTCGCGCGTATTACCCGCGCCCGGCAAGGACGCCGCGCTGGCTGCGCCACTACGCCACCGTCGACGTCGCCGCTGCCGCCACCGCCGCCACCACCACCACCGCTGCTGACTCTGCTTACCAACTCATTGTGCTCTATGCTATCCATCCTCTTCCATACTTAACCTATTTACAGCTGTGATCGTAAATATACAAGGATGAATAGACGGCTCTGTAACAGCCTTGAGCTTAATCTATTCCGGAGCTGGTCTGCTGTCATAACCTACGTGACTTTACGCTAAAGCGATATTTCATTAAAATGAGGAAGTTTGCTGTTCCTCAATATGTTATTGACAGCTTCGCAGATCGATAGACTTTTGACGCAAACCGCCCGTTACACCATCAACAACCTTACTTAGCTCAGCATTATGATTCATTGTGAACCAATAACTTGAAATTTTTTCGTAAATGGTGCATGGTATCAACATAGACGATTCGATTTAATGAAAGGAACTAAAAATGGTAATTCTGTTTTTATACTTAACACCAAGGGTTACGTAAAGGGATATCTTGCGCACCATTCAACCTTTCAATATCTACTTTAGTTCACTGAGCATACTCATACCTACAGCAAACTTTAATTAAGCCGCTAGCATTGTAACAACAGCAGTAATTCTGTTTCGGCTACGTTTGCGGCTACGAGCTACGAGTTTCGTAGCGTGACGTAGCTCGGGCTACAGCTTTGCTTTGCCTTGTTCTGCACTTACTTCTTTACTTTTATGACAAGACTCTTTGAGTTATAAGGTTTTTCTTTTATAATACTGTATGAAGATTAGTATAGTTATCATATAGTGTACAATGTTGTCTATCATTAACTTTTTAGGTACGACAGTTACATATTCTTTGTTAAGAATATTGTATTATTGGAAAGCCGCCGAGAAGGTAAGGCGTAGCATACCTATAAGTCTTATCTATAACTAAGATTAAGAATCTACCAATGAAGTACAAAAACCTAAATTATACTGAAAACCTATTTAAAACCAGTAACAGTAAATTTGTTGTATAACCTTTTTTTCGCTAGCCATGCTACCTATAATATACTTCCGACAACTTACTCCCGGGAAAAGGTTTGCGCTAGTGCGCAAACGTTGTCACATTAAGCATGCGTAGATCAGCGTAGCATAGCCACACTACAACCGCCTCATTTATAAAAACTATGGTCAAGTTGAACTCTGTATTGTATTTAATATATTTTCATAAATTTTGAAAGATAAGGATCTAATGTTATAAATATATTTTATGACTGAATTAATAACTAAGTTATCTGTCCTCGTTTCAAATTAACAGAATTTGATAATATTGGATTCTCATACAATACTGTCAATTTCAATTGTCATGGTTTAATTATCTAGTGTCAAAATACGATGATACAAAATCATGAAAAAATTAAGGAGGTTATACTTCTCTCGTAAGACTAGGACCGGTTACGTTAGGTTTCTGATGGTGAGGTCGTTTTAGCCTTACATTTTGTACTTAACCGTGTTATGACATACCTACATATATTAGTGGAAACTCTCAATATGCTTCATGAGACTCCAGGTTAATATCACCCTTATTCCGTGAAAATAAGGTTTGCATTCATATATCGCGATTACCACTGGCATGTCGCCTGGGAAACGTATGTTATTCAAGTAACTGAGATCTAGACACGCCTCTTCTGCTTCATTTGTTCACATCAAATATTTGAACATACTGTATAATGTATTCAGACAAAACTTATACAGGGCTTCCTATGTCTGTGTGTGTTAGGTACTAGGATTATTTTTATTTAAACTTATTGACATGTATATTCAATCAATTACCCGAAAAAAATAAGTGAAAATTTAAGAAAGGTAAATATGCTCTGTGGAATTTAGGCTTCTCTAACTTACAACTATAAAATTTATCGTTCTTAGAACAATCCAAGAGGAGGTTCTCACTTTGGTAGGTATGTTTTTGTCCAGTTGTTATGAACCAGAATTTGGTTTAATTTGGTATGAGAAAAACAAGATAAAATTTGAAAGCCCCCGACAGTATCAACTTTCATCCCTACGACTTTTAAATAGTTCGACCGATTTTTATCAAACATTCACAGAACACTCGCAGATCATTCATCTTTAATACAAAATAACCTAATTTCTAATCGTTCCGTGATTAATGATGCCACAGACAGACAGATAGATATACAGACAAGCAGAAACGTCAGAAAGTTAAGTTCCTATTTTAGTACAAAACAATATAGAAATAACGTCACAAATATAGTTAACAGTGTGAACTATTATGCAACAGTGCTGTGATTTTATTACCATGCACGTCTAGTATAGCCTTTTGTCACATGCTAATGGGACATTAAGTCGAGCTAGTACAAGGCAATATGTACCTTCTTGCCGTTTCCATGAAGCGTAAATTTCATTGGAAAGGTTTTACGGTTGTAGGGAAAAAGACAAGTATATCAATGTTTAAAATATACACAAATTTGTTTTCTGTAGCTATGTGTACGGAGCCCTCAATGTCGTGAGGCTGACTCGCATTTTATAACTGTTTTTTTTCCATGGTTGGATCTAATACATGGTAAATAATAAATATACTTGATTACAATTTGTTAAAATAAGCTAATTATAATATATTAAGTAAATAGCACATTTACCTACTTATATAATTATCACAAAGTAAGGAACGAATACGAAAGATCTTGAAGGCAATATAAGGTTCTCGTCAAGAAGAGGAATCAAAACGTTTAGTTCAAAGGCTCTTCATTTGAAAGAGATCTCCCGGAAATTAAAGTTACAACAAGTTCAGACCTTACTCGATCCTTTATGAGTAAATTCTACAGTTCCTTCGCTGATTAAAAAAAGTTCTCTTTGATTAAGTAATGTTTTTGAAACTTATTTTCACGTCTTTAATATTTGAATTAAACTTCCATACACCGAAAGTTTTATGACAAAATAAATAACTTTAATTCACTTTTATTTTTGTTCCGCCCCTCTTGTCTCCGTTTTGTAGATGATATCACAAACATCCCACTTTACATGTACAAAGACACCCAGATTCGACACAAAAACTCGTGGATCACACAAATGCTTGTCCTACGCAGGGATCGACAACGACACGTCACGCATATATGGTTTGGCGTGGTTACCTCAACCGTGGTACTCTGAGTTTATCTTCCTGTAGTTGAATAAACGTGGCTACTACTTTATGCGTTACCTCACAACTAGTAGTATAGTATTCCTATTATATTATAGGCACCATTGATTCCTGCTACGTTCAATTCCTAGTATCTTCCAGTTGCGCTATACCACCACAGACGTACTATAACTGTCTGTAGTATTAACTGTCAATTAAAAATACCTAGAATATAACGACAAATTCCACTAACGAATTAATTGTAGTGATTGGTCAATTAAATTTGTATCAATTTGAACAAGGATTCTGCAAATATTTATTAATGAAAACACAAAAGTATGTCACAAAATTACGTGTCTATAAATAATTATCATAAATATTAAATTATCCATACGTTTTATTCATTTGTTACCATTGCCCACAACTTCGTACACGTGTTAAAGTAATTTACTACTGTATTTTTGGACATATTTCGCGAAATGCAGGCCGCATTTCGCGAAATGGTTGCAAACAGACAAAAATCATATCTTTGGTTTTAGAATCAATTGACTACAAAGCAAGTATTCTTAAAAAAATCAATGTACAGGTTTCACTTTTCTACTAATTTATTATATGTATAGACTCATAATAACTGAACACATTATTATAATTCGTTAAACAGCTGCATAACTACACCTACTTAATCCATTATCTACATAATGTAATAAGGTTCTTGAACCAACCTGTCCTTTTTTCTATTTAATAGCTTATTCACAGACAGAAAAACGCTGCTGTGAAGTTGATTGCTGCATAAGTATGAATTTTTTATTAGCAATACGGGAATTGCGTTCGATGTACTGCAATATGATTAATTTGTAGAATTTGAATGGGAATACCTGTATAAAACTTTGTTAACCTATTCTGCTTTTTGGTTGTTTCACTGCCTTTGATCTAAATTCAAGTTTTTTTTGTTGTATTTATTCTTTGTCCCCAACAATTCTTCATTTCGTATGGTTGATATACAACCCGGTATCAGAGTTTTTAAACCACCCATAGGACCCAACCTGATATATATTTACTTTACATTTTCCGGTTCGCGGGTTTTCTCATGATTTTCCTTTACTGTTTTAAGCAAGTGACTTAGAAGTCTTACTAACATTTTTAATGTTTGTTCCTCATTCCCGCAAAACCCACTGAACTGTAGACATAGTTTATAACCAGAATAGGTTTTATCTCAATTTATGTTCCCGTGGGAAAATATTTGATTTGTAGCCGGCGGGCCCGCGCGCAATACAATAATACATAAAACATAAATTCGAAAATACATTATTGCGTGACCACTTCGACTTTTGACTTTGACAGTCCAAAGGTCATAAAACGAGGCTATCACTGCTATACGATCCGTCTCTCTTTACGTACAAAAGCAAGCAAGTAATAAAGCGCTAGCTAATTTAAATCGGAACATTCTAGAAAGAAAACAAAAGAAGCCCTCAGTGACGTCAGTATATCAGTTCTTTTTTAATCTGTGTGTATTGGGTGCAGTATCGTTAGACTAGAGCCAACGTAGTGCTCACGTGGATAACACATTTCAACTGGTTTACACTGAATGTAATGAAAGTACATTCGCTCCATTATAAGCTGGTCGGATGGCTGTATTGTTTCATTTACCTTACAGTCACCGCTATTATAACTGGACAGGTTGACTGAAATTTGATTAGGTTAGAGACCATTTATAATATTAGATTAGCGCCCGTTTTACGAGTTTGCAGAAATGATATGTATGTTTGCTTTACCATCCGAGAAATTATGTAATTACATTTGTTTTGATAAGAATATGCTATACGAATCAAATCCCCCTCAATAAGAAAACACGATTGCTGAAAACCCAATCATTCTTTATAATAACACGCCACTTACACGCGACGAGTACAATTTTTCAGAAGCTACCAGAAAAAGTTATGTAACCTTTTTATTTAGCGCCTCGGCCCAAAATCCATTTGTTACAAGAACTAGCCTTTGTGAGCGGATTAGACCTTGAGGTTAGCGATTGGCCAAACGTATTTATTGCTCAGATCTTTTTCGGGGTCGGATGCCGCGTTTGTTTAAGAAGGATGACTCGTTTTATCTCGTTTTTTGGAGCAAAATGGAATAAATTTGTACTTCCAAATGTTGGAAGCTAATGAGTGAAGGCTACCAGTCGGATTTGCATAACAACCTTTGTCTTTCACGAGGCCAAAAGAGGCAGCTGCATACCCGATGCGGATATGTTTCGTATAATTTTGATCCATGTTTTCTGCGGGTCTCATCAGCTGTGAAAATACGAAAATGGTTTTAGCTTTCATAGGTGTACAAATAATACTTTTTCCACATATATTCAATATATTGTTTTATGTCAAACAACTTCACATACCCTTTAACCAGTACAAACCGGTTCTAGTAGGTATAATTATAATAGTCACCCCATTGACGTCATTCGACTTTCCAAGAATGAAAAGCTTTCCGTCTATTAACAAATTTGTTTAGTAGAATTGTAGCGAGTATTGATGCGGGCATAATGTAACGAAGAGTCCTAAGCTAAGACGTATGGTCAACAGTTTTAGACATTAACAAGCTTATTTTAAGGGCTTAAGGTTGATATTTGTAAAGCATTGTTTTGTCGGGAATAGTGGATAGAGTTTGATGCGGGTTTGGGATATTTGAAGGGATTATAGGATGTTTGTTGTTGTCTGAAATGACAGGATTTGACTGTATAGTGAACGAGAAGATCGCTTGTTAACTGAGTATTTAGTTTTTTTTAGACCCTTATGGTCGTGAATATTGAAACTAAGTATTCAACTAATCAACATAATTTTTTAGTTACAGTCTGAAACTGATCGTCGGGACCTGAAGAATATGCATTAATTCGAGCTTTACTGTTTCGTATCATTAATAGGTTTTTCGACCCTACATTCATTATTATAATTAGTTAAATAACTTCCTTAACTTAAATGTTAATTCAATAAGTTAATTTTACTTATCCATCATCATCATCGTCAGCTTCCAGTCTAACTAGATGCAGCTAATTACCAGTGTTAAAACAAACATTTAAGTATGTACATTGTAAATTCTCACCATTAAGTTTTTTTTTAATTTACGGGGTTTTTCTGTGTAGAAAATATCACCCCGAAGATTTATATAAATATTTTTGAAAATTCCAATTACATATAACTACTAGCTTTGGCCTGACGCTTTGGGCATTCCACTGCTCATTTAATTTTGTTTGTTAAGCATCAGACCTAACAAAAAAGTTAAACAATGCTTTAATATCTAATTTAAGTTACTACATAACATTTAATAATTCCAAGAAATTCCTGCCAAAAGGCATACTGGGATAGTATGCCTAAATTGACTAAATTAACTTAGACATGAATAATAATAAAATGTTAATAACATTTTCGTGATAAAATAAACAGTTTAAAATGTAATCGTTTTTATTGCTGGAAATAACTTTGAAACGATATAAACGTAATTTAGAGAAATACTTAAGTTATTATCTTAATCCGGTCCAAGAATTCCGGAGTTAATAAATAAGCTGACTTAATTGAAATACCTATTTTTCCCTTCGGTCATTAACCGCTTTTCTTTTTAAAATTTTAATTACTTGTTTAAGAATCCGTACTAATTACTATATTGATAGAAGCCCGTTATTTTGTTACGTATTCTTCACATGGATTTATCGATCGATAAAGGAAAGTTTAGTTTTGAACGCCCACGGTTCACGGTGGCTAACATGAAAGTGAAATTTTCAAATTACATTGAAAAACATTATCTAGCTGTCACACTAGTAAGTATACAAGTAAACACATATTTCTTAGATTTTTCTTCAAACATGATATCAAATTTTCCTAATATTTAATATAGGTTTAACAATTTACGTAGGCAAGCGCTTTACGTTTACCTGTCAAAACTTACCTAAACTAGTTCAAAGAAAATGTCTATCAAATAAATCTTGAAACGAAGAACAAAGACTTAATATTATAGTTTGAGAAACTTCCTGTCAAATCTGACGTCACAGGAATATCAGTAAATATGAAATTAGACTAGTTATATTGAAGATGGTCTTATTAAAGTATAACCTTTATTTTTAAACGACTCCCCCACCAAGGACTTAAGTCATTGTAACTCGGTTGGTTTCACAAACATTTAAGTCACATGCACAAAGACATCTAGACTGCACCTGGACAAGCAGTCGTGGATCTCACAAACGCTTGTCCTACGCGGGGACTTAACCCGCGACACGTCGCGCTCCGTGGGTTTGGGTTGGTGACCTCAACCACTCTGACATCCGTGCTGTCAATAACTGGGAGCTATCTTTACGTCTTAAAGTGATACGAGTATTATTGCGGGTGTTGAAGTGAGATGGCGCTATGTAAAGTGTATTGCGCTGTCACGCTTTCTCAACCATAAAATTCCTTAAGACTTACTTCTAGATTCTCAGTTTGCAAATGTAAGTGAGACGCTAGATAGCGCTATCGCATTTCTACTAAATCAAAAGTCCTGCATTATACTTTATGGCATACAGGTAAAGGGAATGTAACGTGCCTTCTGAAATACAGAGGATCAGTACCAGTTGGAGATTCAAAGACCCAGTATAATCGTATTGATTGATTAATAAAAATATAACTCGCTCTTGTTACAAAAGGCTACTTACCTTGCTGGTCATTGACCTGTAACAACAGCTGTAAATGACGTATTAGAATTGATATTAAGTATTCATGTGAATGGAATATCGTTTTCGGGCAATGTTACATACAGGCTGTTATATAAAATCTCTTATCTTTGACTTCAAAATTAGGAGGTTCTCAATTTGTCTGAATTTCTTTATGCTTGTTACCTCAGAACTTCGTACTGGATCACCCGATTTTGTTGTTTTTTTTATTTAACGAGAAATAACTGACGATGATGCCATGAAGTGACCGGCTAAGTAGGTCTTTTCTCGTGCCCTCCCAAGTATGGAATATTATAGTTTTCTGAGTAAGATCTTGAACTCTTGGGTTAAAGTATATTTTGTGCATTGTTAATGAGGAACAGACTAGTTAGTTTTCTTTTGTCTTTTTTCAAACGAGTTGTTTGTCGAGTTCCCAGCCAACACCCGCTTATGTAACAGGGATCGATTACGTCTGAAGTTCGAGAACGTGAACTGGAAATAAGACAAAATAAGGTTGTTAGACTTCCAACAAAGCTATGATATTACCATAAATATAGTTTTTCGTGGTTCGTTAGCTTTGTCTGTTTTTCAGGCGTTAATGGCTGTATTTTATGATTGTGTGTTGTGCTAGTTCTGTTTAAGTATTGATTATTTTTTGTCAAAGTGGAGATTTTACTTTGTTGTCTTTTGTTACCTTGAATTGGTGATTTCTGTCAACCTAAACCTAGCAAAAGACAGCAGATTCATCACTTTTGTCGATCTGATTTTCGAAAAGAATGTTTTGTTTTAAAGATTAAGTCCCGGATTATTTCAACTAAATCAAATAGGTTTTCATTTAAATTAACAGTTGGTCAATGTTGCTAATTAGTTATGTTTTGCCTGTTTGGAATTACGCGTCTTTTATTATATCTATTACCTTACGGAGTTTCTCATAGTCATTCAAAGGAGTTTGGGAGAATAATTACGAATTTCGCCTACTTGCCAATTAGGCCGCTGAAATGCGATGTCTGTCATTTGAGTAAGGCAAAAATCATTACAATACTAACCTATACATTTTCCACTTTTGGGCACAAGTCTTTTCCAATGTAGGAAAGGTTTGAGATTCCAATATTTGGAATCCAGGTTTTCCTCAAGACATTTTACTTTACCGTTTTGTTTCTTAGAATAATCAAGAAAGTATATACATGCCTGTATCAGTAGAGATTGCAAATCCAGCCGGGTCCAGTGCCCTTTTAGCCATCCACCGGGTAGGTATGAAAACTGCGGAACGGAAACCTCAACTTGTAGAAGATTGATTATTAGTTTTTGTTTATTGCTGCAATGCTCTTGGCGGCAAATGTTCCCGGACCCGACCATGTTGAAAAACATACGGGCTTGCAATCTAATTGTCGGGATCTATTATTATTAATATATATTTCATGATTCCATTAAGCTGATGACGGTATATCTTCTTCGCAATAACGCTTTCATGTCAGTTTTTGCTAAACATCCATTTCTTACGAACGAATGGATTTAATTGCGTTTCTAACAAAAAATCGATATGTTCAAGGATGAAATATATTTAGAATAAGACATTCATCGTACGTACAGATTTATTATTCAAAAAATAATGTGGAAAATACGCGTCTCTTTAATTTCTAGTTAAATATTAGGTGTTGTATTATGAGTCAATTGACTAGAACAAATTCAGTGGGTACTTCAGTTTTAAAAGAAGTTTAGATTTACACTTCAAACTTTTCGTCCTAAACTGAACATAGGTACATTTTATAATATTGTCACGTGACCTAATTCCAGTTAGAAACACTTGGTCTTAGCTAATATAATACGTGGGTGTCGTTCCACCTGCATGCGTGATTGTGTCAGGGTAGGCAGGCGTTTCATTTACATTGCTGCACGCGACACGAGACCGCTCTGCCTCCAGTTATTACAAACGGCATTGGAATATATCGCGGCAATACAGTCGTAATTAACTCACTAAAGTTTGTAACGAATTTGTTGTAATGTAATTAAAGTAATTTGTTGGTAATTTTTAAAGTAATATTTATGAAAAGGTTTTATTACTAAAAATGATTGGATAAAATGTTGCCCTTTTTGATATCCATCTTGTTATTACGAAGAAAAGTTTTTGCATTATTATTGTTAATTTTTTTTTATTAGAATAAAATATTGGGATAGCCATTAAATGTTTTTTTTTCTTTTTCTAAAGAGTATGTATCTAACTGACGTGAAATCATTGCACACGGTCGTTTAACAAAAACCTTCTTGTTGTGATATCTTAAAAATAAAATTGAAAACTACCTGTTTCCATTTAGCCTAGATTACTTTAAGTTCTTTCCTTCACTCCGGATGAAGTCTACAGCAATCTGTGAACTTTCCCAAGTACTTGCAGTGTATTTCAGGAGCCAGCCGAACTTCAACTTGGCTGAACTAACTTGGAATTGAGAGTTGTTCAAAGAGATTGGCTTAGAAACTTATCATTCGAAGAGTCATTTAATTTTAATATTACAGAATTATTTGAGACTGGCGGGAAAAAAGTTTTACTAGATTTTTTTAAGGGCCGCAGTTAAGGGTCGAAAGCTAAACGAAATAGTGCAGATATTATGTACTTTTTACCTTAAATAACGTATGTGTTTTGTTTTCATCAAAGACACGTGCTTTTTTTCCGATTGCACGTGCACTAAACATGTAATTATATGTTCAAGATCCCTGCACACCAAGTTTTGAATCGAAAGTTAAACTCAAAAAGCACATCGCTTTGTATAAAAAAACGTTAGTCGATCTTGTTTAATTACATTTTAAATTGAGAAAAAAATATTCCGAATACATTAACAAGGTAAAATCTTTTTTAATTTTGCTTCGTAAAAGCTAAAAGCAATTTCGTTGAGAGGCGTCACGGGCTCACGGCCTCCGTATGTAAATGGAGGGTTATGGAGGTGTACGACGTCGAGCCTCCTACACTCGGAGAGGGTACGATTTTATGGGTTTCCTGTCAAGGCGGAAGCGCAACAAACATGTTTACGTGTTACTCCGTGTATTTGTAGAGCGGTTTCAGTTTGAATTTCGTTAGATTGGATGGCGGCTACTGCGAGTTTTCCTGGTTGAATATTGATGTATGAAAAAAGGTCACATATAGGTAAGAAATGTAGTCAATAATCATCAAGGCTTAGAGAGCTTGGAGTCTTGAACGCTCTCAAAAGGTATTATTCTCAAAGACTTTTTGTTTATATAAATGACATAAGATGTTTATTTATGTACGTTTTTGTTTTTCTGGACAATGATAATCATGAATCAATAATGTTTGATATAATAGTCGATATGAATAAGCATTTAATCACTTTCAGATTCTTAATTCAAATAATTTAAACAAAAGACGTGAGCCATTATTATTACGTAACACTGATTGAGTCTTTCAATATCAATGAAAGAATTCGACCCAACACGCCGTGAGAACACAAAGTATTGCTTAAATTGGAGGAAATTAGGCGGGTGGTATCCCTGCGTTTTGTGTTTTAGGGTCACGACTCACGTCCGCTTCACCCTCCTAAATACGGTTCACCTTGGCCTATATCGCCGGCGTTAGGGGACTCATTCGATTGTCCTATCACACTATCCGCTGCATGAGGTACAACGCATGACGAGGGTATCATTTCATCAATAGTGTAAATGCCACTTAGGGTTGACACGAAGTTAATGAAGAAATGTTGTTTGCGTTGTTTTCTTTTTAAGTTTAATCGGCTTGATTTGTGAGGTAGAGTTAAATAGTGCTATTGTTTTCTGGAATATTAGTTGATATTTACATTTATCTGTCAAATAGATTTTGAAAATAGGTACCGACGATTATTGTAGTATAAGCCGATGATGATGTGGAAAAGTAAAGCTGAAACGTCTTTAACTCCTTGAGAAGCCCGGTACTAGCCTCCATTAATACCCGGATACCGCAGCCAGACCACCAAGGGCGCGGTGCTCTTGATACGGTCCTTGAAAAAAGAAAACATTATAGGTACAACCTATTTTCGTACATTTTCATTTTATACACAAACATTTTCATTAAATTATCTAGAAAAACCTTATGATCGCATATTATACACTGTTTACTGATCAAATAACTTAGAACAACATTCCATCCCACATCATGTTAGGCTTTTACATAAATTGTTTTGTAAAGTAGGTCACAATACTCTCAATAAAAACGAGTTATGTTTAATCTTCTAATATATAAAATTCCCGTGTCACGATGTTAGTTACCGTACTCCTCCGAAACGGTTCGACCGATTTTTATGAAATTTTGTATACATATTGGGTAGGTCTGAGAATAGAACAATATCAAAACTTCAAATATCAAGGCTTCAAATATTGGAACCTACAATCACCATGACGTAGTTTAAGTTACCATAGTGATTAATTCTCAAAACTTTCCTATATGAGAAGAGGCCTGTATCCAGCACTAGTACGTTAAGGGAAATAAAGACATGCATCAAATTTTCTGTAAGATTGATTAAATACTACGAAGAATATTCCAAACCCGGTACTACACCAGTAATTCACGATTATCATAGAAGCCAAATTCCGCCTTCAACTGTTGCGCTAATCAGATTAAAATTGAAATACCTAGATATATCTCTGCTTATCTAATCAGCTTACGCCTACATTCTAGAAACTTTTAGAAGTTTTCATTTGAAATCTTGTTTCTTTTTCTTTGCTACGAGATTTAAAAATATAACGTTTTAGTATACTGGTTTAGTTTCTTCTTGTTTCTTCTAACAATTGTCTCTAACTGATGCTAGGGATGGGATGCAATTGTTCAAGATAAAGGCATCAGAGTTATAATTAATATCTTTTTTATATTTGCATTGTACAAACCAGACGGTATTTTAACTTTTGAATATTAAAGTTTTAATGCTATCTACATCAACAGTACATATTATGTAAAGGTACATAACTGAAAAACTGTCGAATAATAAATCTAATATAAGCCACATAATATGAAACACAAAACCTCAAACAAAAACAGGGTTATAAAATTTTCAATGTTGTCAACTGTACGTTCGTAGCGCTACGACGCCGACGCTAAAGTGCTACGCACTACGCCACGACGCCTACGTAGTAGCCAGTGTCTATTTTCGCTCTAATTCTTCATTGACGATTTGCCCTATGACATTATACCTTCATAGCCCGTTTTAAATTGAAACACAATTGTCCAATCAATCACTTGTACTAGTTAAGTATGTGGCTTAAATCTATTTCTCTTTAACATTACCATGTATTTGTAAATTCATAAATGTAGATATATAGAAAAACATGTAAAAAAGTGAGGTCAAAATATTTCAAAAAAGTGAATGTAAGAGAATCGTTGAGTGTAATCGTGATGCAAGCCTTTCGAGAAGCCTTCAGTCGGAGCGCGAACGACCGCTCCTTGCGCGGCGGCAAAACTCTTTGATCTCAGATTCTATGTAAATAACAGCACTTCGCCGGTCGCTGTGCTATGTGAGAGCAAATTTGTTTCAATAATATTTTGTTTTCAAGAGTATTTGATGTTAAAAAGTTACTGATATTATTGATAAAAAAAAATATAAGGCGGTGCTATATTTTATAAACAGTAGATGGTTCTTCGTGCATTACATCATAATGGCTACTATTAAAGTGATTTTTTGAAAGAAAAATATCTTATAAAACCTAATAAAAATTATATTGAGGGAAAACAGCAATAATTTTAAGTACATTTTACATTGCTTCGTAATTATGCCTGAAAAAATAAATTCAAAAAACGCTAGCAATAATGTATAAGAAATTCTCGTCATTTAAATTTATTGCCGAACACGTAGGTCACGTTTGATTCACGGAAACGAACACAACATCACGTAAAATAATAAAAATGAAGTGTAACCGCGGTATATAGCCCTCGGAACATTAAAATAAGGGCTCGTGGGCGCCACGAGCCCTTATTGCAATGACTATGGAAATTGCAATGACAATGTTGCCTTACAACCTGTGCGTTAGGAATGTCCCTGTATATCTGTAAGCAAGATAAAGAGCCTTTATATGTAAATTAAAACCTATGTGGGAATGTGTTCGCATTTTTTGGAAGTCTACGTGCATTTTTTGTTGAAATTTAAGATCTTTTTGATATAGATTTATAACATGAGGAATTGAGCATTGCGAATCTTGATAAGAGGTCCACAGGTTTATATCTAATAAAGAGTTAGTTTTCATAAATGGACGATCAATGCTGCAATTAATTTAAATTACGAAACACAAAAAAATGATTCTTTTCAGAAAATCTCATATTGATTTACTTACTCCCAATTTCCTACAATCATGTCAATATCTATGACCTAACTTACTATACTATAATGTAGTACTACATTGGAGACTGAAATCGTAGTACGATAATCTTAACTGCAAAAACAATAGCCTTTAGAAAATCAGCACAATTAATCTCTGATAAACATTACGTTGGAAGGCGGAGAAAAAGCAGAACTAATATCTACGTCACCTATCTGGGTATTGTCTCATTATTGTAATAGGTTCCAGTGTTTGTCATCTACCCATGTGTATAGATTAAAAATGACTCGTTTTCTATTGTTCTTAAAGCTGAAAAACCCTTTGTATTGCTTGTCACGTGTTTCATGAGATGTTGGAAAACTAATGATTTTTCTCTTTTTGGCTTTGCAAAATGTAGTCGAGTAGCCAATATTTAGTGCCTGTTTCGCAATCACTGCTTAGCCGCTATCTGACAGATAAATTGAAAAAATTGACATTCTTTGTATGAAAAAATCTGTCAAGTAATTTAACAGGAACTTATTTGTCGTGAGGCTTAGTCTAAAATGTCATTTGTAATGTGTAACTATCATGTTGAATGTCATGTATAAATGGCGCATCTCCAAATATGATTCTAGAAGCTAATACGTCTTGGTACGTTACAAGGCATTTTTGTTTCTCGACACGTAGAAATACGCATAGTCCGCAGTGGCGCCCGAACAAACTGAACCTTGACGTCCCCCCTCCCGCACCCGCCACGCCCCGCGCCGACCCCGCGCCCACCCCACATGCCCGACAACATTTATTTCTTGTATTTCTTTTATAAGTACGGAGGGTAATTGTATTAGGTAGCCCCGTTAGTTTTTACTTATAGCTGCAACAATTTACAATTAAATTCTTCGTTCCCGTTTAAAAAATAAATTACACCTACTTTGGGGTGGGAAATGAACAGGGTGGAAAATCTATATTTGTGAATTTCTCGGTTCGATTTCTCGATTTGGTAAACATTCGCATTTATTATTTTAGGCAAATTAGGTATCGAAACAATGAACCATTCACCTTGAAATTGTTGAAATAATTTATGCTCGGTTCAGAAAAGTTTACATTAGATGTTCACGTATTTTTAACTGAAATAAGTTGTGGTTTATGTTTAGTTGTTTGTTAAAGTAAGCATTCGCAAATGAGACCTTGCATATTAAGCTTAAATTATGAGCAAAGTAACGATTTAATTAAGCCTCAATGTACATGAAAATCATTACTACAATTACTGTCAGCGTAATTTAAAAATGCTCTATATTACAACAGCGCAATATAAGTTGGTATCACAAATCGATATATACTCCACCAAAATCTCGCATAAACTCTTTTTATCTCCCGGAAAATGTGACTCTGGAGCCAGACAAGGCCGTGTTTAAGGATAAAATACAGCAAATCTTTTCGCGCCTCTTACGTAACGCTGAGCGGCAGATATTTTGCCGACGAGTTCTGAATCCAAGTGTTAGGTAAGGCTTGTCATATTCTTGTCACTTTGATTGAGTCAGAGACAATGTGAGTTTGTCCTCACTTGAGTATATTACTATGAGCTCTGATTTACCTCTTTCTTTCGTGGGAAGTAGTATTGTGTCGAGAGATTGTCATTTTTCTCGGTTTGATATTATGTACTGTACGGTCTTGCGAAACCAATAAATATTGAAGTGTTTTTGTTTCAATTCTTTAGATTTTAAAAACTTGGAGCTATGCCCATTATGAGAGCTTTTGTGTACTGTTATCGAATTCAATAACTTTTTTCAGACAGATTCTCATCAATATTGGTAAACTCAATTCCAATAATCATGCTATTGGTCTCATTAAACATATTCTTATTTTCGAATGATCTAAGTTATTCAATTGTTATAAACAAAATATCAGATACGAATAAAATTATACTTGTTGTGAGTAATAATACCAAAACTAGGAGTCAATATATCTTACCCTTTACTACGCAGTACGTGAGGTTAAGGTAATTTGTGACCTTCCAGCCGTGCTGGTACAGTCAGCAACAAATTTTCATTTCCATGAAAATTCCCTGATTATTTATTTATTGATCACGGAAATACAAACGGCATTAGCATATATTAAGAATGTACATTGAGTTCTTAGAAATAGACTTAATGTATACAAAAACAAGCTGAACTTATATGTACATATATCAGTAAGAGTATAAGATTTTGTGGTGACCCTGTCCACTTAGCTAAGTGATATTTCTACAATTGAAATACGTTAATAGCAAACGATAAGTATTAAAAGTTTAGAAAAAGACAGATCGAAGTCACGTGACCGCACGAAACGAGATCTTATTTTTTATAACCTGGCTAACTTATATAACTTAAACCAAGTTAGCCAATGGTAGGCAAATAAAAAAGTAACAAAAATGTTTAATGGGATTTAGTGAATCTGCGTTTGTTCCTCTGACGGTACCTCCTTGCATTTACCTCGAAAATAGAAAAACTATGTTGAGCGTCCGCGTCGGTCGCGTGTCGGCGTATCATGTCAGGCACCGCTTATGTCACACGAGCTCATTTATAATTAACTTGTTACTGTATCAGTATTCCGTGTAGCGTCTAAGCATTTGGAGTAATACAATTTTGTGATTCGATGTATTAAAATGATTTGAGATTCATTTCATTATTTATTTGGGTGGGTACTTTTCCAACACGTAATTTTTTAAATGAAAAATTCGAGTATTTTTTTTTGTAGGCAATGTATTTAAATGTTGTTTTTCAAAGTTATATGTATTCAAATGATGGAATCTGATATCGCTAACCTGCAGTGAACTAACGCGGTGATCAATGCTCAATCCTTTTTATATATGGGACAAGACCTGTGCCAAGCTGTTGGTGCCATATGTAGGCTGCTATTTTTATTATTATTATACACTAGCTGTTGCCCGCGACTTCGTCCGCGTGGTTAGAAGGTATAAGTTAGGAATTACTGAACGGAAACCCTCGAAGATAAATAATTTTCCCTGTTTTTGCCACATTTTCCGTTGTATCTTCGCTCCTAATAGTCGCAGCGTGATGGTATATAGCCTAAAACCTTTCTCGATGAATGGTCCATTCAACACAATATTTTTTCAATTTAAACCAGTAGTTCCTGAGATTAGCGCGTTGAAACAAACAAACAAACTCTTCAGATTTATATATTAGTATAGAAGAATAGATTATCGAATACATGAACGCTCGCCTCAGACTGTCTCCATTCGGGAAAAGAATTTAACACAACACCACAGATTACTAGTCAGTTACGATGTAACACACGTTTTAAAATCCGTAATGCATTCCCAAGAACATTCTATGTTCAGGGGCAGCGCTGATCATTCGCCATCAGACGTAATAGAGAACCGTTTTCCCGTTTGCCGCTTATCCAAACACGAAATACAAAGAGAGCCGACTTCCTTATTCTCTTTCATCTCACATACAAAAGATAAAATCAATTTACTTGCGTAGGAGAGATTACCTCATCTAAGTTTTATGTCGGTTCATGTTCCGAGTGCAGACAAATTGAGAATTGTGTTCTTTGTGAGTTCCTGACGTTGATTTTAAGAAATATAGTTTTATTGTTTAGTTCTAAAATGTAATACATATAAAGAAATAATGTTGAAAACTAAAAGAAAATAATTGTAGAGAAAAGTTTAATGTTTGCTTTTATAATGCTTGTATAAAATGAGTATGGATTACAACATAAATTACATAATTTAGATAGTTCAAATTAACAAAATAACTCAAATTTCGAGTTCAGATTGAAAGCTTAAAGGAAATATTTGTCAGGAGAGAAAAAATGAAGCTTAATGTTTTTTTTTTGAGGCTTTCTTGAAAATGATGGCCAATAGTTGCTCTAGTGAAAGAAAATCGTTTTGTTCATTTGGTTTTCTACTCAAGTACTAGCGAAAAAGATTCTGATAGCCTAAAATAAGTGCGTGTTAAATCAAATCGGGGTCAACTTTTAAAATAATCAATTAGAAGAAATTGTTACGTAAATTCAGTAATAGTTATTGGATTTAAAATAGGAATTCTAGGTAATGACTTGTACGACGAAAACACAGACCTACGTGTTGCTAATGACTGTCCATAGGCTTCATAATTTTACTAATATTATTTTCATTAAATCGATAACGACTAGCAATGACGCATTTTCTGAATTATTAATAAGGTTGTATACCTATGACTTGATTTATGGGATCGAAAAGCTCTTATTCGGGTCTTCTTTTATCAATTTATATTAAAATATTTTTGATGCTTTTGTTTTCTGCTATTTTTGACCTTTTTATTATTCTGTATACAGGGTAATAAAATAAGGTACAAAAAAATCTATTTTTTTTACACTCTAAACACCCTCACTATCTCGAGACCTCTTGGCCGGTTTTTCTAAAGAAGGTTATATGCATTTAGCCTTCTTGCATCTTTGCTGTGACTTCTTTACTAGAATATGTAGTATAAAATAACAGGTACAGTTATTCCAAGACTATCACTGACAAAGCTAACAATCTAAATACAGATCTACGACACTCCACTGACCTATATTATCAAATGGCAAAGTTCTGGCATCCCTGCTCTACCTCAACTCCGACTGTTTCAGTTTTGCATCGATGCTTCACTTAACATTTTAGCTAAGACTATTAAAAGATACAACTTTTACTAAATATCTAAACTTGGCGCCGTTGACGAAAAACCCTTTGTTCTTTCTTGGAATTTCAGCTTATTACATGCGATGTTTCACGATTTTTTAAGTCCGCCTTATAAAAAGCTCCTATAATATTAATAAAAAAGTTATTAAAAAGTTTATTTAAATTAATTATTTTTTCTTGTTAGTAATCATCCACTAAATTGTTATTTTCGTCACAAATAAATAATTATTTTTGCTTGGTAGACATTCAACTAAAAAATCTATTATTTATAATATAGAATAATAATCGACAACTTTCACTCAACGCCATCTATACCTACTCAAACTAAACGAGAAAGAGAACATTGAATTTGATAGATGAAATAGACTAACAGTTATCAGGCCTATTTAAGTATAAACAGTATTAATTAGTATGTAATCACGATCGCGTGGTGTCGCCAGTAGCAACGGCGGTGCACGATGCGCCCTATGCGGCTAGCCGGCCCGAGAACTAGGTCACTCCTATGTAACTAGGTAGTACAGCTCGAAATATAGACCAAACATAAATACTTGTGTGTCGTGCTATGCTTTTAGTTGTCGTGATGCATTCGCTTATAGTTTAGAACTATCGAGTTTTTGATTAGAAGGTTTACTTTGTTGGAACTTAGTTGGCGTCTACGGTCTATTAGTTATAGACGTTAAGAAAATTGAAAGCTTTTTCTTGTAGTGTTAATTGTTGGATATTAATGATGATTGGGTGACGTTAATCGATACTTAAAAGGTAATAAAAGTAATGGAAAATTAATTCATGTTTAGACAATTGATTACTTAGGAATAAAAGTTTGATTTTGTTCTGAAAAAACATTCAAAAAGATTATATCGGTTTAAAGTTTTTTCTATTTAGCCTAGTTGGCAAAATATAACGAGCCTTCTAACGTGGAAGATTTCTAGCAGAATTACCTCGTTGTAGCGAACAGGCGCTTTTAACCGGAATAACCACAATGGCGGCCGACGCCGAGAGCTCTTTAAAAATTCTAAAAAGAAGTCGTGTGAATATGTTGCGTATGGCGTTGTTTAACGATGCCTCAAACACATGTTGTTTGACAAGTGTGTGCTAAACTAGGTCGCTCAATTAACGAAATACTGAATTATTCTGGAATGTAGGCTGTTTGGAATTGTTTTGGCTTTGTAATAGCCGTATTAGTATGTTTGCCGGGTGTCTTGAATATTTATGATAGCATTCGCTTGAGGCCTCGCCCACGGATTTTGATTATCGCGGCTAAATTAAGTGTCTTTCTTTAAGTCATCTATTTGTAAATTTTCTGTGAGTTGAGATGTAGGCATCAGCTGTCTTTATGAGATAATGGGAACAGGGAAAATGGGATGGATGAGAATTAAAAACCTTAATAAACTAGGAAATTAATCACCATCACGTATTGAAGCATCTGTCGCGAGACCTTCTTGCCTTGCCAAAAAATTACAATATTTAAAATCACGCATTACGTAGTCGACCGAAAGTCGGTAAAACTTAGGGCAAGACAACAGCGTGAATTTCACAATATGAGATAACTTAAATGCTCGAAAAGTATCAGTAAATTTTCTATACATAAGCCATTTTAGAAATAAGTTTGCTTAAACGCAATGACAAACAGAGAAGAGACGTAAAAATTGGCATCGTTAGATTTTATTGACCAAGCAGCAAAAATTAAACCAAAAACCACCTACAGATTTCACAGTCTTAATTTTTGTTATACGTAATTACGTCGTATGTATACAATTCTATCCATCCAGTCTTAGTGTTCAACCGCAAAATCAAGCATACTTCAAGAAGGTTAATTAAGAAGAACATACCTTCTTCAAATAAACTTGTGATACTATTTAAGTGTGTTGAGCTCATACTTGTTGATAAGGTATCCCCTGTCAAAGGCCGTGGCCCCTTCTATTGTTCTTCGCACGCGTCCGACCCGAGTCCACAAGTATCTCTCACCTAAGTTTTTGTCCTCATTTCGCTGTTTTTATACGGGTTTTGGCATTTTCGTAACGGACAACATTATATAAAAAAATATTTGCTTCGTGACGTAACCTCGCATTCTACTTTTTTCTTAAAGTTGCAGCTATTTTATCGGTTTATTTTATGAACATAGTTTTAGAAATCTTTGTTCGTAGATGCACTCGTTAATGTTCTTGTTTAAGCCTATATTCTTTACTATTTTTATCGTCACTAAGAAACAAAAATCATTTTTTCAAGTAACTACGTGAGGATGATTCAGTATTAAGCCATGGAACGAACAAACTAGTCGGGCAATCCCGATAAATAAGCGTGTGTTAACCGCTGTTGTTAAATAAACAAAAACCGTTTTGTATATTTCTAATAACTTAAATATACTTACACTGAATATTATGTGGAAATCTGGTACCTGCATTATTAAGCTTCTATTATATGCAACTGGCCACGTAAAAACCACGGAACGTATGTTAACAACGTCTGTTTGTAATTAAACTAAAAGTCAATAACACTAACGACTCCTAGACTTGATAAGCGAATTAAAACGAATGTAATTTGTTAATGTGTAAAAGATTACAAAACGCACTTGTCAAAACCTTTTGTGGAAATATTATTATTATTGCTGTTGGTTCTCGTGGGCTTAGTCGTTTAATGAATGGTTGGTAAGCACAAGTTTTATGAAACACTGATAGACTTATTGCTTACTGCATAAACTTAAAAAAAATGCATAGCAATCAAGGCTTACTTCGAAAAAAGTATATTGTTTCGATTATGGCAACTTCCACTCGTTACTGCATTTCGAGTCTTAATAATCTTTGGTAGTTTTCAATTTACTTCTTTAAGTTCTTCTTAAAAACAGGCTATGTTAAAAATACGAAAAAAAATATCAATTATTATTGGGCATTTGCTCAGCTGTGGGTCATCAAGCAGATTAATTAAAAACGTTTAAAAACCTAATGAAAACTCTATGTGAACGTAATGGATCGATCTCTACATAAAGCTATTAAACAGGGTTGTCGAAAGCGAAGTATTTATGTCTAGCGAGCTATTTTCGTAAATAGTAGTGAATGCGTAAGTTTGCGTCGGCCGATGTGGTTCATAGAATACGATCGATAAAGCTTTCGTGGTACGCCACAGTTTAATGTCAAATATATAAATGTGGCCAACAAAGGGATTTATTGAGTTCTATTAACAACGTCAGATAATTCGTCAAAGTTCGCTGTGCAGGCAATTTGTTTTGGAACATCCTTGAATTTTGGGATTTTTGGTGGAGTTTGGATTTCAGCGGGTCGGAATAAACATGCGATATGATTCGTCACAGTATATTTTTTACTAGATAAAGGGCGTACGTCGGTGCCTTTACAATTTCAAAATTATTCTTAGAGAGATAATAGTAATAACAGGGCCCATAACTGTTTTAATGTACATTTTTGAAGCAATAAATATTGAGTATTGAGTCCTTGTATCCCTATTCGCGGTATTGGTCTCAAACGAATAGAACATGACGATAGCTTGCTAAACATTAACGTGGTCTATGTACAGTTCAATCGACATCAGTGGGACAATTTGCGAAGTATTGTCCGTGTCCACATGTCAGGAAAAACAGGCAATATCGATCGTGTTAGCGGCAACTTCGTGCAAGGGTCAAACGGCAGGCTAGTTGTCTGCCAAGCGTTGACCGGGTCGGCTCGGCGCCTGGGAATCGATCGCGCGACCTGCTATGATCGCGGCCCCACCGTGAACCCCCTTAACACATTATGCCAATTTAAATGTTACTAATAAACTTCGACTGAACTCAGTCTAAAGTTTAAACGTTCTGCGGCTAGTGACGACATGTGACGTGTCGAAATTCATTTGTTTATTTTCTGCCGCATCGGCAGTGTTACAATCGATTTGATTAATGTGGTTATGGGAACAAAGGAAGGGTTAATGAACTTTAAAGGTAATTGTACACGTATTATTTATATGTTAGCTTCCATTAAGCAAATGTTTTGCGTTACGGCTTTTTCGGCGCAGTGCAAACTATGCCGACTTGTGTACACGAATCCGGTCAGTGAACTGTACTATCATATAATACTAACATATTTTTGTATGTATCTTTCTACTGTCGCAATGCTAAATAAACGCAAACAGCTAAACGACCTTTTCTGCTTGTTAAAAACCTCTCATAAGATGACAAGTCAAATTCATAACTAGGGCATAAAAAATATGCATTATAAAACACTTAAGTAATCTTTAATTGGTATTTCTTAAGTTTCGAAACAAGCTTACTGAAAACCTTTTTTAAGATATGAAAATTTTTGACCTTCTTTCTTGGAGAGTTCGTTTTATAATGAGTGCTCTCGACGTTGACGCTGAGATGTACGCTTGTAAGCGTAGAACCCGACCTACCCTAATAGGGTAAACTGTTGAATACACGGAATAATATTATACATTAAAATGCAATAAGAATGTACTTATGTTCTTTTTTAAAAACAAGTTTTATGCAAACGTCAGATTTGTTCTTTTATTTTTAAATGTATACCAAACTTTTTGATGTACCAATTTTGTATTTGGAAAGGGGAATACAAACAAAAGTTGCATTTGGATTTTCTCAGTGCCTATTCGAAATCAGTCTACATTTAAGTGTCCGTATTAGACATAACGGCGCGGCGCTGGCTGTTAATATTGACTTGGAATACATCTATTTAGGTAATCTATAACCTATAATTTCATATGACGTGTGAATAATTTGGAGTTAGTAATTTGGGGACAATTAATATTATAGGCATTACATAGACAATTATTTTCTCGTGCCAAAAAAAAGAAATAAATTGTAAACACGATTATTTTTAACTATCTTCTCGTGCCAAAAACAAAAATTGTAAACAATTGAATTCCCAAAGACATTCTTCAGACTTTATCAATAGTACTCTTTGACTACCGATTCTTTTAAACAAGGAGTTATTCTACAACGCTAACTACTGGCAAATAACAAGACATTCACAAGGAACCCACCAACTGAAATAAAACAAGGTATTAGAAGCTTAGTCGTGTTTTCCACTCGATGTAACAGCGATATCAGTTCAAGTACAAGTGTCAACACGCAAGACAAGACGACTTTAATTTAGTACGAAACTAGTTTAACACGTGGTTTTTCCCGGCTTTTAACACATATTTTCAAACGTTTATTAGGTTTTTGAATGGAAAAAGGGAAAAAAATCTAATGTTTGATTGTGTGTCATTAATTTTATAATTATAACTAGCTGTTGGCCACGAGCCGCCCGCTACAAAAATGAATGAACATAATTCGAATTAAATGTTTTTATGCGTTAATTCTGGTTATAAACTATCTGTGTTGGTACTAAGTTTCGTCTACATCCGATCAGTGGTTCTTGCTTCAAAGAAACAAACAAACATCCATACATAAAAAAAATTGCGTTTATAATATTAGTAGGATATTTGCATCACTGCTAGGCACAGGCCTCTTCCCATATAGGGAAGCATGATCAGCATTGAGCAAGTTTAGCATTGATCATTACGCTTGCACACTGCGGGCTGGCTACCTAAATCGCGGTATTGCATAAAATATTACCTTCCTAAAGGTCGTCGCTTGCCATCTGTCCACTTTTCGATGTTTTCGTGAAATATTTAAAAACTCACTGAGCAACCAAGGTGTAGTCTGGTGTAGGCAGTGCAGCTGGTGCAAAGCTTTCTTATAAACATCGTAACCTACCAGTTATAATTTATAAGAGATAGAAAGGAAATAATCTTTTGACAGTTTTCCTTGACTAAAATGGTTCATCGTATTTAGACGAATTTAGTCAATGAAGTCTATCGTGTATTTTACATTTACATATGTACATATCTTACCCACTTGATAGGCTGATCAATCTATCTGTTGTCATGTCGAACCACGACGTAATTAGTTGGCCACAAAGTTAATGGCTCGTGTTGATCTCGCGGATCTATGCAGGGATTTGCATGTGCGTGATGGAGGTTCGATAAGTGTCTTTATTAAAGTTCAATTTCTTAAAGAAATACTAAACAATACTGACCACGTTGAAGGAAAACAGCGAAGAAAAATGGATAAACAAAAAATTTGGATTATACTCAATCCAATTTTTTTTTGGTTTCGGGTTGAGGCCTGGATTACTTAAGGAACATAAAATTCCATCCATCAATCTGTGAGTGAACTTCAACAAAATCTTTTCGGGTTTTTTTGTAGGGCAAAATCACTAAAAAAAAGAGACACGTCAATCGAACCAGAAGTCACGGCTTTATCTAGCGAATTGAGAATATTCTCTTATTTTGAAGTCCGACATAAATTCTAACCTAAAAATATAGCCCGCATTAAATACTTATCAATGAGTGTGTGAGGGTCACGTGAACATTTCCTTAATGAGAATGTAATTACGTCACTACAACCGACACCTATTATAGGTTACCTGTCATTGTGGGAGAAGGATAGCGCTCTACGTTTTGTAGCGCGGCATCTCCCTTACGCAGTAAGAGCGGCCTACTTTAGGTGTGGTGGGAGGTATTCAGTACATTTCTATATATTCTCATCCATTGGAAGCTATTCTAGGTGCGTACGTGACAAACATATTGAACATCAAACATTCACGCGGTATTATTGGTTTATGTAATTCTTAACTGACTTCATGAATCTCATAGTAGCTTTCATTTACTATTTTGTTCGCACAAATTTGGTCACACGATAACATACAATAATATAAAAAAAAAACACTTTTTATATCTCTAAGGTATTATTGCTTTGTGTTTTTAATTCGGTTTTCCTTGTTCGATTCTTTTTGAAAATATTTTTCTGTCTAAGTAAACACTATTCCACTATTATATTAAATCAATTGCCAAGATATTGTGATGTATAGTTTTGGTCGCAATTTAAATTTGTCCGACTTAAATGTTTCGAGCTTAGCAGGAAGTTAACAAATAAATCTTAGAATAACCAGGTCCTATTCAACCCTAATTTCGTTCATTAACAATTACGATAGTTTTATGAATTAATAAGAGGGACTAGTGAGCAGTTGGTGACGTTCTAATTACAGAACCTTTCCTAACCTTTAGCCCAGCCCTTGACCCGGAGCATTCAGGAAGAAACCCTTTAACGAAAGGCCAATTCAATGACGTAGCTATTCAAGAAGCTTTGTTAGAAATCCGTATAAGACAGGGTTAAATGATACCAAGTGAAATAAAATAAATAAAAGGACAACGAGTATCATGTACTTCGAAGATGTCGTATTTTATGTTATTTTGGAAAGAGTAACTTATAAAGTTTTTTGCTTGCTTAAATTCTATTCTCTTTTCGAAAATTTTAAACCGCGCATTTTGAGTCATCTATATTAACGTTAAGAGTCCTAGGTAGGCCTGAGAAAGTCATGAAAATCAGTTGATAAATCAGCAAACCGCATTTGGGATAAATTGATTGAATAACTTATTTTCATATCGGCTATCCCATCGTCTTAGATTAGTCAGTTTGAAGAATTTAGATATAAACGAAGCGAACGCGTTTACAAAAAAAAATCTCGTTGAATCTCTTTTGTTTACTGTAATATGGTTGTTTTATTCGAATTCCATTTCCAGTCTCGCATTTGTCAGTCTTGCTCTCGCTCCGTCTTGTCTAGTTATTTAACGTCAAATTACTATTCCTAAAGTTTCGTAAAATGTGATTAGGGAAGTATTCTCAACATGATTTTCCAAATAAACCAACGAGAACAAATGTATTACATCAAATATAATTTAAATAATTTTATATTAAGGCCTTCATTTGTATAAGACTTAGTACGGAATCGGCCTAACCAACTGCCCTGTAGAAGAGTAAGTAACTTTACATATAACTTGATACAGTCGCCGCCAGCTGTATCATGATCTAATACAAAGCTGACGAAGTGCACCCATTATCAATATTAGTTAATTTTCCTTACACCAATCCCTACTTAGGATGCTGCAAACACAGAACTCGCGATCACTCTTATATTAGGTTTATGTACATTAATTAGACGTTATTTTTTTAGATTTATTCATTCGTTGGTTTCTTTTTAACTCGTTTCCTTTTCTTTTCTTGAGCTGAGTCAACATATCGAAGAAGACTGCATGATTTCACAATACGTTAAATGCGAGAAAGCAGCACGTGTGCAGCAAGAATGAAAAAGAAAGATCTCTGGAAGCGGGACAGCGTACTACAGCGTAGCTCTGTCTCACTTCTACAACAATGTAATTGGAAGCGGTGTTGGTATCGTTTTTTGTTGTACAATAAGAAGTTTTTATTAAATTTCATCACTCGTAAGTCAACTCGAGTTTTTACATCTTAACGCCGAAACAGGATTATAACACCGTTCAGTTGAGTTCCTGCTTAAAAATAAACTTCTTAATTAAGTTCTTTGAAGCCGTGCTTATTACTCAGATCTTTTAATATAATCTTCAATAGAGCATTCGTTAAAATTAAGGGCTTAGATGATTTTCTTCAGCCATTGAGTTTTTGTGTTGAGTGTTCCGGATTTAATTGACGATCCTATTTTTTGTAGTCCTGTACTTGTCCTTTTTCGCAGACTGAAAGAGAAAAGAAGATACTAAAAGTTTAGTCGAAGCAACGAATTATACGTCACAAATTGTTACATCGACTTTTGGTATAAACTTTGTTTCCAGAAAATAACACTTGAAAGTAAAATGTGGAGGAAAAAGTAAAATTTTACAGGATTCGAAGTTACAGTTTGTAATATCAACATTTTCAGTTTCCAATCTGAGTAGGAAAGTAAAGATTGGCAATCATCCTGAATCTATCAATGTTCGTTCTACAAAAGGATTTCGCCGTCAAATTCTGTACTGAATACTGGTGGAAAACCTCCTAAAGTGATATTGTTGTGACTGTGGAAGCGAGATAGAGCTCTACACGTCTGTAGAGCGGCGTCTCTTTCCCACAACTACAGGATTATTACTTCAAACGGATGTAGTATAGTGATAGTATTGACCTTTCTACAATGACTTATGGTGTCTCAGTGTTGAAACGTGGGCGTTATGACTCACTCTGGTTCCCTTACTTTATCTAAATGAACAAATATATCACATAAATGTATTCCAAGAAAAATAGGATTCAATGAACTCTTTACTTGATTCATGATCATATTTAATTTTGGTCTGAAATGCAAAATAAACTTCGCTTTTGTTAGGAATGATGTATGTATCTTTTTCGTTTGTTTTAGAAAAATTTCTTTTACGTTCTACGAATGGTTATTTCTGTCATCAGTATGTCGTATTTAGTACAAAAATAGATTTTTTCTAAACTCCAATCTCTCCTCTCCACTTTTAATCAACTTTTAAAAAACATTTTGCATTTGCAAATATTACAATTCGTACCGTTTACGCAAACAGCACCATCCCATTATATTTTACTTTTGTATCCGAACTCACTTTCCCAAATTAAATTCAAGGTAACTCGAAATAAAATATGCACATTTCTACAAATAAGCTAAATGATACCGTACAGAAAAAGATAGTGTTTGTTTCATAAAGTGCTGCAATGTACGGGGCGGTTCGCCCAAGCCCGTCGCGTATCGATCTATGCGGCACTCGGTTGTTCAACCCGCCCTGCCCAGACGTTTCCACCGCTCATTGAATTACAGTCACTGAGAACCCGATGTTTATTACTTTCTCTCACACTCAACCATCTTTAGATACTACATGTCACACTTTAGGTACGTTTGTATTCGTGTTTTGTGTTCCCTTTGCTTATGCTCGTATTCAAATGGCTGCTATTGTTTCATATTACCTTATTATTTGAATACGTTAGTGTTGACGACATCTTGCCTGAATGTAACATCCGAAATATTCGAAAGGTTTTCAGTAATCTTTATTGGTTATTCTTTATGAACGTGCCCCTGATCCGACGTATTGAAAGCCTTTTACATATTATCTCGATTAGACTCTACATCAAAGAGCCGAGATCTTGAAATCAAGAGTCGAAAGCTGTCAGTATTAAAGTAAGTCGGCGCTACTTGACTGTGAAACAAATGCCTTGACCTGATTGTGCGTAGCGGGCCCCGCAGTCGGTGGCAGGGCCGCGGCACCCTCCGGCCAGCCAATATACAAATAAATTCTCGTACGGTGCCAACTTTCTCAGCTTACTTTCTTTAAAGATTTTTGAGATATTGTCTTTTTTGTTAAATATTCGGTATTATCGGATGAATGTTAACGCTTTAGACTATGTGCTAGATAATGTTTTATTAATGTAAGTCTTATTAGTCCCACTTTCTTTAGGTAATATATTTTTTGGTACACAGGATGGGCACGATAACTTTGACTGATGGCGTCCCCAAACCATTGAACGTTGACATTTTTGTGACTTTTCGCTATAACAATTGGACTTAAAATTCTTTAGCATGAATTTACTTTGTAAGCTCCCTCGGTTATGAAAAGCAGTCGCGTTGAGCTGTCAGTGGCTGATATTGTTCGGTAAGAGCAAAACGGGGAAAATGGCAGACATGTCGCCGCCAGCGACTTCTCATTGAGATCTAGACGGAATGTAATGAAACCAGCGTCATGAATGAAAAATAGATTTTCTGTATCAGAATGAAGAATAGACAGTCAAGTTATGATTAAGGATTCATTGCAATTTAGGGAGGCCACTTTGAATGTAGAGAAAGTGAAGTATTGAAATAAACTCTAACCAGGAAGTTTTTTTTTTGTTGTTATCCCGATATAAACTGTCAAGTATACGCAGCGTGACATTCTGAAGTGGCCACAAAATCGTCGCTCCAACTAACGCCATCTCTCGACAAATGACATTAATTAGCGTGTGCTATGGAAAAAACAAACCACTTATCTGTCTAATTATTTAGTGGGATGTGTAGCGGTCAGATTGAGGGATTGTAGATGTCGCTGTGACTGTATCAGTGTTTTTAATTGCAATTTTAAATAGATGTCGCTACTATCGAGAAAAATCTACGGCAATTTAAACTTATTGGAATGAACTACAGGGCCCTGCGATGCTATGTATGGTTATTTCATGAACGAGGTGCAGATTTGATCTTTTGCAATGAAGGCTGCTACCACTTTGACTTTTTCAAAGTAATACGTTTTTCAGTGTGTATTAAAAAAATCTGATTAATTTAGGGGTTGTAGAATAGCCATAAATGATTTAGTATGTGTGATTATTAATTAAAAAAAAACCACATATATCACATATATGTCCGTCAAGGATCGGACAAAGTTTTTCATACATCTTGTATGTACTTTCCTAATTATTCTGGGTCTCTACTGACAGATGCTGTAGGTAAACATCGTAAGGAAACCTGGGTTCCAAGTATTGAAATCTGCAGGACACATGTAGACTAGTAATATATATTATTACAATCATCATCATTAATATTACAATGAAATCAATATATGTAAAGAGTGAATGATATTACATTAATATTATGCATTCGAAATTAAGTGCTGCCTCACGCTCAAAGGGCTCAACCGATTTCAATGCAATATGGTTAGGAGGAAGCAAACTCCTTCTATTAACGCACAGACTACTTTTATCCAACTGAATAAAAGGCAGGTATTATATATTGCACCTAAAACCAATATACAGGCGGGTGAAACCGCGAGCAACAGCTAGTTTTACAAATACGTTTATCATAAAGTTTATACGCAAGTGAATATACATGATTATATAGACAATGATATCAGGAAGGTATCATAATTAGTAAAGATAGCCAACATATAATATAATGCTAATTTATCTTTATTATCACAAAAGTATTTACAGATTACAGGCTTTTTAAAGTCTTTTCGTTATCTTTGATAGGCCATGTCATGACGGACTGGTACACCATCTGCTTACCGTTCCGCATTGATAACAATACATTTACTATACTTTTCGTAAACAATAATAAGTTAAATAACCTTCACGGCTATACTTAGGGAAAATCGTCGATGAAAGGTGTTCAGCCATTTTCACTCTCTCTCTTCGGTGGCAAAAACGAAAGAGAATGGTATTTCCGAACATATTTCCCTCTTGAAAGCACAAAAATTCGAACTCCTTGCAGAAGAAATAAAAATTCAAACCATCTTCTACAAAATAACACAATCTTGCCAACTCTGCAAATATGATAGGAAGAAGCGAAATATACACGACTCATACTGACAAGCTTCCATTATTAAGTGTCTTGTCTGGAAATATTACTTAGAATCAATTAATTTTAAATTTTTAAATCCAATTTAACAGCCTTTACTTATTTGGAAAGACCAATATAAGAATTAATACGAATAAGTGATTGTCGATGGTTATCGAGCATATGTTTCCGGTAATGGAAAAGTACGCAACGTAACAGCAATACGATAGGGTAGTATTATCTACATAGTTTTACTTCAGAAGATAGATTTAAAGGACGAACCGCATACATTACTAAAGACTGGCAATCAGAAATATGTCGCATAACAATTCCACGAACTGTGTTCAATGGTTTCACCTGTTACCTAGCCAATTTAATTATTACATGATGCAACGACTAGTTTCGGACCCAACCGGAATATATACCAATATATAAAGCTGAAGAGTTTGTTTGTTTGTTTGAACGCGCTAATATCAGGAACTACTGGTCCAAATTGAAAAAATCTTTTTGTGTTGAATAGACCATTCATCGAGGAAGGCTTTAGGCTATAAGCCATCACGCTACGACTAATAAGAGCGAAGATGCAATGGAAAATGTGAAAAAAACAGAGCAGGTATAAATCATAACTTACATCTTCTACCCACGGGGACGAAGTCGCGGGCAACAGCTAGTCAATACTATAAAAACCAATTTAATTTACATTCAGAGATAGTTTTATTCCTACTGCTATTAAGTTTCACTGATGCGACTAACATGATGCACATATTTAACCGGTATAAGTTTATAAGTTTGGTTTCCATTAGTATCGTCCTATTCGTTTTATGTTTTAATGTCTCGTCGGGGTACAATGTTGACTAGGATACCACCGTCCGGTCCAATCAGATTCTTGCTCGGTTTAACGCCAAGATCCCGCTTAGTGTTTTTCGAAGGCTCGATCCTAAATTTGCTCAACATCTTCACGACGCAGAGGACAGATTGAAGCCTTCCGAATCTCATTCCTAGAAAGAGAGAAAGATACATTTTAGAAATGAAGGAATGAACACTAAGTTTACTTCGTCAGTGGCAACTCTAACAGATATTGAAACTTTAGGGTTCTGACTTACCAATACAATTCCTTTGTCCGAGTCCAAACGGCAAGTAAGCACAAGGGTGTCGTGCTCCAGCTACTTCGGCATCAAATCTGCTCGGGTCGAATACTTCAGGCTTGGGATAGTATTTCTCGTCATAATGTATACCCCTTGGGGATACTAACAGAATAGTGTCCTTTTCAATGGTCACATCAGTTCCGGGAATCTTGTAATCGACGGTGGCTTTTCTTTGCAATGGTTCCACAATTGAGTACATCCGAAGAGTTTCATCGAAAACTTTATTCAAATATTTCATATTCATGAGGCAATCATATGTTACTTCCCCGTTGCTTTGTTTTAATTCTTCGTCTATTTCTTTAACAAGCTTGTCTTGGATATCTTGGTTTAATGCCAGCTGGTACAAAAGGTAGGATACAGTGGTAGCACTAGTTTCGTATCCACCGACGTAGAAGACAAAAGCTTGAGCAGCGACAACGTCGTCCGTTATGTCGACAGATGTATCAGCACTTCCTAGTTTATTAGATGTGACAGTTCCCATTTCACGCAGGCCCAACATCAAGTCCATGAAGTCGTTGCGGTCTGTTGGCTTGCCATTACGCATATTGATGACATTATTCACAAGGACTTTGAAGAAGGATAGTACTTTACCGGGGAAAATAGAAATACCCAGTTTCTTCAAAATTCCGGGATACATCATGTCTAGTTCGAGGCCGAAGTTGGCTTCCAAAACGAGTTTGTCGATAATTTCAAGGGCTTCGACTTTTTCGTCCAGCGTATTGATGTCTAACCCGAACGCACAAGCAGTGATTGTTGAAACAGTAAACTTTTGTACTAGCCCGTGGATTTCGAATTCAGGGGATTTCTCGATTTCCCTTTGCAGGAACGATATAAATTTGTCAGCGCGCTCATGCATCAGGTAGTACATGCGCTTGAGCTTCCCAGATGTGAAAATAGGAGTGAAGCGATTTCTTAAACCTCTCCATGTGTCACCATCAGCGTGGAACAAGTTTTGTCCCAATCCTTTTTTGCTGAATTCCACCCCACGATCAGCAAATAATTCGAAGTCCTTGATCATGATATGTTTGATAACGTCTAGGTCGCGAATAAGAAGGCTGGGTGTGGTCATTCTGTATATGCCGACAACTTTCTCATTTGGGAAGGAATTGTAAAGTTCCTGTACCACTACCCCGATATTCTTACGACGCAGAGCTGATTCCTTAAAGTTTCCAAACAAGGCTGTTGGTTCAGGTCCGGGAACATTCCTCTTTTTCCAGTAGTTAAATGTCCTCGTGAAGTAGAAATATAAAGCGGCACATAACGCTATTACCGTGAGAGGGATATAGTACAACGACATTCTGTATCACTAATTACTACGTACACACTCGACAACTATAACTTACTGAATGATACCAAAGCTACACGATGAACTTTATATAGCAATAAAATAGATGAATCATCGTTACTAGCAACAATTTAATTTGTTTACTTTTATCAGAAATCCTATTTTTATCGCCATAAAGCTAAACTAGTACAAAAATGGAAATTGTTGGTGTTGGAAATGTAGGAAAAGTTGTTTAATATATTTTCGCGTTTCTCCCCGTAGTTATTATTAGGATTAGTCAAAAAACATTAGAAGCAACATAAAACTATAGGTTTCTTGCTACCAAGACGACGTGATAATAGGTCACTGATAACCCGTATTTTAAGTAAACACATTTTTTACATTCCTCCATACTTGTTTCGACTAAACAAGTTTGTTACATTAATAACTGTACAATTTATTAAAACTATGATTTGCGTAGACAGTCTGAATATTTATCTCTTTCAATTCACGGGATAACTTCGAGGGAAGAAATCTATTCCTCTTAAAAAACATTGTTAGATTTCCAAGATGTGATTGGTTTAGTAATAAAAAATGTTGCCAATGTTTTTATGTGTTTGTTTCCAAAGATCCGTATTTTACACTTAAACCAGACAACGTACAATGACGCACTTAATTTGAAGCTAATCAAAGAAGATAATCTTCAGTCATCAGCATCATCAGTCAACCATAGGGTGATGCAGAAATAACAAGATGTCTTTGCATAAATACAAAAGGGTGGAAATAATATTATGTCAGAAACTATGTATATATGTACATATGCCCGCGACTTCGTCCGCGTGGTTAGAAGATATAAGTTATAATTTATACCTGCCTTCTATCTATCTATCTGCCTTCTATCTATCTTGTAGGATTCAGTCAGCGTTGGCAATTTAAGCGCAAAAAATGTGTTTTTTTACGACCTCACATTAGAAACCTCAAAAATTGTAGCCTATGTTTTATTCTGATGTTTAAGCTATATTGTGATAAAGTTTCATTCAAATCCATTCAGTTGTTTTTACGTGAAAGAGTAACAAACATCCACACATCCATACTTACAAACTTTCGCCTTTATAATAGTAGTAGGATAAATGATAGATAATTAATATTCAATTTACAAAGATTCCCTTTCAAAATATTGCTTCGTAACATGATTGTACTTTCTCTCTAATTAACACACAATTTTTAGTTTATTCTTGTCTAATCATATAAACACTCACCCTGTGCAATATTCCACTCTTGAATAAATTCATATAGAGTTCAAAGGTATTTTTTGTAGATTAGTGCAGGTATAGGTAAACAAAAGATGGTGAATGCAGTTTTGCCTTGTCATGCATAATAAAATAATATTTAATTATACAAGAGAGGGTCATCTAACACCACATAGCACCACATTTATCCACATTACTCAAAGACACTTTAAAACACATTTAATAATTAAGTATAATATTGATTTGAATTAACTTTCCTTTTTGTTTGATTGTTTTTACGAATCTCTGTTACATTGCTATAACAAATTAAAAAAAATACTATTGCGTCCTTGCGAAGATAAAAGTTTGAAATAATAATAATAAATGCGGACAACATCACATTCATTGTTCTGAACCCAAAGTAAGTTGCTATGGATGCACTTGTGTTATGGAATTCAGATACAACGAAGGTATCACAATCACCCTGACCCAAGACAATGTAGAAATAAGAATTTTTTACATTGACCCGACCGGGGATCGAACCCGGGACCTCAGAGCAAGCGACACCTTGAAACCGGTGCGTACGTTACTCGACCATGGAGGTCGTCGTCAAATAGTGTTGTTTGAACCCAAAATAAGATAAGAAATCATAACACAGTTAATCACTACACAACACAGTTAATCTTAAAAAAAAGTATCAAACTAATTTTGTCTTGCAGTGTAATTCTTTCCTATAAATAAATTGTAATAAAAATATTCTAGTTTGTGTCCATTGCAATGGCCAGAAGTGTACAAAAATCGACAATTCACAATGATACAACCATTTTAAATAAAGATAGTACACACTACCCGAAAAATGCCCGATAATTCTCGAGCATGCAGTGTCGGAAACTAAAGAAGAAATGGAAATACTTCATAAGTTTGCGGTAATTCAATAAAATGTAGCCAAACTTATAGAAAGAAAAATTCGGAAATGTCTCAATAGGCGTAACGGTATTTCTTTGTAGGATGCAAGACTAGAACATATGTAAATATCCATCTTCATCTCTCTATAAAACCTAATCATTTTCCCATTTTACTTTTCGACGTCCAAATGTTCGAAATTTAAAAGGACCTTGATTAACTGTTTATTAAATTGTAGTAATTTTAATTTTTTTCGGGCATTCTGTACTGAGTGTAGTCTAAGCCTAATGCATATCATTATAAGTTTCAACGGTCAATTGATAAAAAATAGATTGTGCGCATTAAATAAGACGCTTATCACTCAAAGGTACAAAACAAACAATGTTTATAGTCATCGACTGTATTTTAAAGTCATTTGTCGGTTGCCATGATGATTATAAGTAGGTTGTTAATTATCGTTCATTGTTTTTAAACTCGGAAAGGTAGTCAAAACAAAGCAATTTAACTAATTATTATTTCACCGATTACTTTAGTCGAGCTGTATAACTAAATAGGAGCGGACCAATCTAGGATTCGGATGTCACTTTACAACGCCATCTAGTTTATGCTAAAATAGCGGATCGTGGCTAAGCTATTACTATATAGGTGAATCGATCACAGGTTAAGCTACACTCGACGTGGTTGGTCCGTAGATGGGTGGCCATCTTTGTTATAACGAGTTTCTCTGTGTATTGGAAGGCAAGTTGATTTGTCTGTCCCGGCATACATCTTTGACAGTCGTTACAGGTAGTCAGAAGCAAGAAAGTCTGACGACCAGTCTAACTAAGAAGTATGGTTTTGCCCAGGTAACTGGGTTTAGGAGGTCAGATACGCCGTACCTCTTTGTACTACAGTGCTACTTAGCTTAATCCGGTTAGACTGGAAGCCAACCCCAACATAGTTGGGTAAAGGCTAGGATGAGGAATGTTTAATTTTCAAACAAGAGTTCTTTCAACAAATAAATATTTTCTTAAAGCCGACCTTTTTTAATTGGACAACTTCAAATGCAGTCTTAGAGCAAACGGGCTGCATGTGCTTTTGCATTTCTATTGCAGTCGTGAAAAAGCATTCAAACTGCACTTGAACTGCAAATGGTGGTTGGGTTCTAGTTAAAACAGGGTCCGTCTCTCTAGAGCCTTAACGTCGGTTTCTCTTAACCTGCAAAAAATCAGAAGGTGATGGATCAGAGGTGCAGGAAAAAAATCTTCTCTTCTTCTTTGAAATGAAGAGGTATGATGTAGCAGAGAATACGTCGGCAACTGAGTTACACCAACTTTAAATTGCAAGTTTCAATATGTCACAAATTTGAAGAAACGAGGTTTTTAAGCAACATCGATTCAGATAAGTGATGCGCAATTTATTTAAGACCTCACCGAAAATTGCTATTTCACTTTTGTACTACGAGTATGTGATTGTTCTCTAAAATTGAACTTTATAGCTATTGATTTAAAGTGCATAAATGTAAAAAGTCCATTGTTCAACAAGGTTTACATGAATACATCAACCTATGTCAACTATGTTACTAAATTAGAATAGAGTGAAATAAAGAGGTTACAAAGGAAATTGGGTTAGAGAGAAAGTCAATTTCAATTAAATATACTTCTATAATCTTTATTATCACAAAATATTTACAAAAAAATAACAAGATAAACAACCACGACAAGGCTGGTATCATGTAAAATAATGTACATCAAGCTGTGTTCAGTCTTTTTGCCGTCGTTAAGAGCACAAGGCAGTCACACCATCTCTGGTGCAACCCACCATCAGGCCTTAATAATACATTAATTTATTGTATACGTACATTAATTACATTTACTATGATTTACACAGACAACATTTAAGTCAAATAATACCTTTTAAATGATTCAAACATTTTACTAATTACTGAGTTTACGATTTTGGCGTCTACTGGTTTGTAGGAAGTGGTACAGCCGAAACAGAGAATATTATTTCCAAAAGAGCGAACACACATATTCCACGACCTCTGTCTACTTTTAAGCGTTGGCAGTTTCGATAAGAGAGTAGCTGAACCCATAGCTTATAACATTATTTCTGAGGAAAAGGTTTCACGCCCTTAGAATGGTTACTGACAATTTCAGAAGCTCCGTTTAGAGCTAAAGTTAAGCATCAAAATTTTTGGCTCCTGTCAGAATTGGCATAAGTTATTTTCCATTAATTTGAGGTCTATTTATAAGTTACTAAGCTCAACCTATAGGTGTTTTATAATCCAGGTTCATTGTTCCTACTACATATATGTCATATAAAATAAATCAATAATATTAGAAATGAGCGATGTACATATATTTAAATCGGTAACGAGCGAATAAGTTTGGTCCTTTAGTAGCGTCCTGTATCGTTTTTATGTTTTAATGTCTCGTCTGGGTACTATGTTGACTAGGATACCACCGTCTGGTCCGATAAGTGCTTTACTCGGTTTAACGGGGAGATCCCGCTTAGTGTTTTTCGAAGGTTCAATCCTAAACTTGCTTAAAATCTTCACGACGCAGAGGATAGACTGAAGCCTGCCGAATCTCATTCCTAGAAAAAGAAAAAGAAATGTTAGAAATTAGGGAAGATGGAAATATGGCAGTTCTGAGCAATTTCTATGAACGCAAATTTACTTTGATAATAGGCAAAAACATTAAAGCTGGGTCTCACTTACCAATACAATTTCTTTGTCCGAGTCCAAACGGCAAGTAAGCACAGGGGTGTCGTGCTCCAGCTACTTCGGCATCAAATCTGCTTGGGTCGAATACTTCAGGCTTGGGGTAGTATTTCTCGTCATAATGTATACCCCTCGGGGATATAATCATCATTGTTCCTTTTTCAACGGTCAGGTCCGTTCCGGGAATCTTATAATCGACGGTGGCTTTCCTTTGCAATGGTTCCACAATTGAGTACATCCGAAGAGTTTCATCGAAAACTTTATTCAAATATTTCATATTCATGAGGCAATCATATGTTACTTCCCCGTTGCTTTGTTTTAATTCTTCGTCTATTTCTTTAACAAGCTTGTCTTGGATATCTTGGTTTAATGCCAGCTGGTACAAAAGGTAGGATACAGTGGTAGCACTAGTTTCGTATCCACCGACGTAGAAGACAAAAGCTTGAGCAGCGACAACGTCGTCCGTTATGTCGACAGATGTATCAGCACTTCCTAGTTTATTAGATGTGACAGTTCCCATTTCACGCAGGCCCAACATCAAGTCCATGAAGTCGTTGCGGTCTGTTGGCTTGCCATTACGCATATTGATGACATTATTCACAAGGACTTTGAAGAAGGATAGTACTTTACCGGGGAAAATAGAAATACCCAGTTTCTTCAAAATTCCGGGATACATCATGTCTAGTTCGAGGCTAAAGTTGGCTTCTAACACCATTTTGTCGATGAGTTCAAGAGCTTCAAATTTCTCTTCAAGCGTGTTGATGTCTAACCCAAATGCACAAGCAGTGATTGTTGACACGGTAAACTTTTGTACTAATGAGTGAACTTCGAATTCAGGGCTTTTCTCAGCCTCCCTTTGCAGGAATGCGATGAATTTTTCAGCGCGGTCATGCATCAGGTAGTACATGCGCTTGAGCTTCCCAGATGTGAAAATAGGAGTGAAGCGGTTTCTTAAACCTCTCCATGTGTCACCATCAGCGTGGAACAAATTTTGTCCCAATCCTTTTTTGCTGAATTCTAGCCCACGATCAGCAAATAATTCAAAGTCCTTGATCATGATATGTTTGATAACGTCCAGGTCTCGAATTAGAAGGCTGGGTGTCGTCATTCTGTATATGCCGATAACTTTCTCATTTGGGAAGGAATTGTAAAGTTCCTGCACCACTACCCCGACATTCTTACGTCGCAGAGCTGATTCCTTAAAGTTTCCAAAAAAGGCTGTTGGTTCAGGTCCGGGAACATTCCTCTTTTTCCAGTAGTTGAATGTCCTCGTGAAGTAGAAATATAAAGCGGCACATAACGCTATTACCGTGAGAGGTATATAATGGAAAGCCATCCTGTGTCACTAATTTCTACTAACACAATCGATTACCGCACCTTACTGAATGTTATCGAACTGCACGATGATCTTTATATAGCGAGAAAATAGACCAATCATCATTAGTGACAAAATTTTATATGTTTACTACAATCGAGCAACCAGATTGTTTTATCATTAAATAGTTAAATTGTTATCAAGATGAAAATGATGGGGGGTCTGGTAATGTGGCGCCAGTAAACGATGTTAGTTCAATTATAGTTGTTAATGATGTGAAAAAAATTATTAGGTTTTCCGATATCTTTCCTCTAAACGTGTAAACGGAGAAGGTAGACCGTGCATCAGTTTCATTAGTAATTTAATAGGTCTATAGTTATTATTTTTATAGTAACTACCGTGACAATGATTCATTATTCAATTATGCAAAGATTTACTCACGCTTATTTATCGGGATTGCCCGACTAGTTTCGGGTTCAACCGAAATCCTTAATCATGAGCTGACGTAGCGGGATCGCGATTCGAACCGGTTGGTCCGAATCTAGGCAATCCAATAAAAACGTGTGAGTAAATAAAATAATGCAACAGGCATTATTTTATTTTTTTAGTAAATAACTAGAATTTTTGCAAAAGGTTAAAAAAAACCATAGGTTTTTTACCAACTAGGAACAAAATAATTATTATTAACGTAATGAGATGACTCGAAAGATATGTTATCAATACCCTATGATAAACTGTTTTTGGAGTCAACAATATTTTTGCAACTCATTCCAATTTCTGATAAATAATTTAGTTACATGTAAATTGTGCCAGAAGATTAAATATTGCATAATTTTCTAAAATTTATATCAAGAGTTAAATTTTTTCATCTGTGTTTTGGTGATAAATCTGCCTTTCATTTTTCAGACACCTTATTTCTTTTTTCAAAAATTATTAACTGTCCCTATAATAATATAAGGTAATAAATAGTTTATATTTCTTTAATTGTATCTATCTTTAAGTACAGATAGTCCTAAAAATCATCGACAAGAACTTGTTTATGTCTACAACTATTAAATCACAGAAAAACAGAGAGGCTAGAAACAAAAAAAAATGGCTTGCGGTGTACAAATAAATTAAACAAAAATAATCTACATTGCGTCCATTTCGATGCCAGTAGTGTACCTATTTATATTTCTTTAATTGTATCTATCTTTAAGTACAGATAGTCCTAAAAATCATCGACAAGAACTTGTTTATGTCTACAACTATTAAATCACAGAAAAACAGAGACAGGCTAGAAACAAAAAAAAGGGCTTGCAGTGTACAAATAAATTAAACAAAAATAATCTACATTGCGCCCATTTCGATGCCAGTAGTGTACCTACGCAAAAAAAGAAATGACAAGGATACGTCAATTTAAAATAAAGCTCGTACACACTACTTCGAGTATTGTTTGATAATTCTCGATAGTAAGTACCCAATGAAGTAGTCACAAATCTTTATGATTTATTCCAAGCGATTGACATTCTACAACTACACAATGCTATCAGTGCATTCTATGCGCGTGGAGTGAAGAGTCCAAGCGACACAAACTCTCCCGTTTATTCACAAAATTCGGTAATATGATTAATAATAATTATTCCAGGTTACATTTTTTCAACAATAATTTATAAATAAATAATTAGGACCACTCTCATGTTCATCTCCGACATAGACTTATTCTTGTGCATGTGTAAATGTCTTAAGAATATAATGCCAATAATTTCTAAAGGGAATTCGACACACAATCAGCATACTCCATCATACTCTAAAATATTATAACTATATAATTCTTTATTAATTCAGTTAACATATTATAAGGCTTAACATATTCCTCAGGTGCTAAGTGTAGTCTAGGCTTAACGCATATCGCAACAATTTTCCACAGTCGATAAATAAATTTATAGATTATGCGCGTTAAGTAATAATTTAAGCTTATCGACTAATCGTTCGTGTGAAGTAAATAAGATAATCAAAATTTGGAACATTTCTTGTTACTGGCTGTTTTAGAGGACTCTTGACCGTCGCGGTTGCAAGTTGTCAAATTATTTCTGTAATATTTTTAACGTGCAACTTTATGTATACTGACTCTGTATTTTAAACACAAAAATTCATTATTATTTTTTTCTTTTAAGATTCAGCGTTTGTATATTTTGACTGAAAAGCTTTCACTATTTTTTTTTAGTTTAAAATGTAACTCGGCCACAACATTTAACGTCAATAACCTTTTTGTCTTTCTTATAAATACGGGGAAGACAAAGAAACTTACGTGAAAACCCAATTTAATTAATAATACATAAAATATAATTTCCTATTTTTAGGGAAATTATCATGGTAGGGATATTAATAAATAAACCAACCAATGAAACGACGAGTAAAGTTTTGTAAAATCTACATAGAAAATTATTGATCTCAAAACTGCTTAAATGTTCATTTTTATTAAACTTGGGCTGTAAGTAACTTTACGTAATTAACGGAAGTCCTAAAAATATGCGGTTTTATAATTTAGAAATTGATCCATTTTCGTGTTAGATTTTAAAAAGCGGTTCAAGCAAAAATCAAATCAATTATAAATCAATCAATTGTAAATAGTACAATATTATTAAATAATTTAAAGTACCGACTTAACTTAGCCTAAAAACAAAGTAGGTAAATACCTGTGTTAACGTAATGAAATAAATATATACATATTCATTCTGAATTCAAACGTTACTGCATCGGATATTTAATTTAGAAAAAAAAAACTCCAATAATTGCCACATTATTTTGTTGCAGCGATATACGGGTACGTATTACGAAATATTTTTTACAATTTATGATTTATTGTGTAACATTTTTATTGTCGCGACCCCCAAACGAATCTGCTCATCTAAAATTAGTTGGGCGATCCCGATAAATACGAGTATACTTGATAATGTTAACATATTTTTGTATTTTTTCACCTGCCCAGGTTGTAGGTATTGCATGCAACACAACTTTAAGACGAATTCAAAGATGCAAGAAAAAGAAAAAAAATCGTTTTAATAATATATAGATTAAAAAAAGCGTGACGCATAAAACATTTTTTTGTGTACGCAATATCCGCTTAAAGAAACATTTTTATCAGCTATATTTATGAGCTTCAACACAAATTTAAAATAAAAACCTGTACCTACCTAAACCCCATACTCGTATGTGGCTCATTGTAAGTGTTCGACAGTGTAGTGAATTAACTACAGGTTTTTGTCGGCACCGTGACGTCAATTAAACATAATAAGTTGGTACAAAACCTTGGCAGACAGACCACTTATATATACGTACTAATTATTACTAATAATCAGTGCCTATAGTTATACTTATTATACTATGTATATCAATCAACTACATGTTATTTACATGCCAGACTGTCTTTTGCCATAATTTATCTTAATTATGAATATTATACTAATGTAATTTACATTGTAATGCGTGATTATGGATTAATGGTTTGTCAAGTGCGGGTCAGCACGCCAATGACCACTGTGCGTCGGTTGCAGGTTCAATAAGATAGGATAAAAATAATTGATTTTAGAAATAATTAATTGAGTGACTGATTCTTTGTTGTTTCGCCAGTACCGCGCGGATAAAATAATAGCAGGAGCTTCTTTAGAACCTGAAAATGCTCCGCTGTTTCACTATCTGTCTTTCGGTCCGCCCTTAGTCTGTCTCATGAACAATGATAGGAAGACCGTTGAATAGATTATGCATTTCTGACTTGATACATTTATCTTAAATAATGTACAAGATTTTACTACATTTTGATAGTAACTGTCGTGAGAATGATTCATTATTAAATGATGTAACGGTTTACTCACGCGTCGTTTAGTCGAACTGGTGCGACTCGCGATCCCGCCGCGTCTGCTCATGATTAAGGACTCCGGTTGGGTCCGAAATAAGTCGGGCTACCCCGATAAATACGCGTGAGTAAATCGTTACATCTTTTAATAATTTTAAACATATCCCACTCAAAAATTTAATGTCTGCTTCTCTTCTTTGTTTCTAATTCATATTTGTACGGAAATAAAATTAATTAAACAGTTTATTCATGCATTCCCACCGAGATCGCAGAGGACAGTTTTCTCCATAATCTGAGATTTAGGAAGAAGTGTAAGATGGGCGCTTCAGAGGGCTGTGCAGCCTATTCTTGACATTCGAATAATACTAGCCTATTTTGAAAACATGATACGCAACTGGAGAACCGTTGATTTACATTATTCCCCAAATACTGAGGTCCTCTAATAATGTTCAAATACTATGATTACAAATACATTATCGGTATATTGTTGACATAACCAAGGTTTGTATATACAAATATTACTATCTTATATAATTTTTATGTAATTCTGATAAAATGAGATAAGGAGTATTTAGCTTAAGTTGTTGATAAGTATTAAAGCAGATTAAAGCTAGCAACTTTTGTATTGCGTTGCATAATATATGACCTTGTGTATAAATTGTTATTTGCTGAAGTTATCTGCAACATGTTTTCACTCTAGCCTATTTTTCCTTATCGACATTTCTCTTTAGGGAGTAAAGTGCTTTTATACTTACTGTACTGTACTCCTTATACTGTTATTAGGTACAATTCATTATTCTCATAATTCTCAGCAGCTTTGTCTCAACGTGCAGACCAGGCCAAGATTTTTGTTAGTTTTCACTTTCCACACATTTTTGAATATAGGATTATTTTTTTCGTTTATTTGCTTTCTTGCATTGCTTTTTACATTTACAGTTACGTAGAAACATGTTGCTAAAACATATTTATATGTTGTTATTAAAACATAAGAATAATGCACAAATCTTGCAAAGTCAATTTAGAAAAAAAGGAGGTGGATCGACTTGGACTACTGCGAGGGTTGCAGAGAGAACTGAAGGGCGTGGGACAGGCCTTTACCCAACGATAGAGAAGCCTGTACTAGTAAATAATCCATCAGTATATATTGAAGACGCTAAGACATAACGGCAAGCATACTTGTACATACCATGAATAATGTGCGCTTTACAATAAATTACAATTTGTTTGATCGCTAGGTAGTCGCATTATAAAAATTACGATGCAACATTACATGGCAAAAATGTTGGTGATAAAACATTTAATGATATAATATGAAATGACGTGTTCGTGTGATGTAACATTTCGTCGAAATAACGTTGTAGGTGATGAAGTTTTAGTGTTTTAGAAAAACAGCTGTTTCATAAAATGGAGTACTCAAAAATTGATTTTTGTATTATTACGCCAAATAAAAGTACAATGTGTAAACGATAAAGCTTACTTTTTTACTGATAACATTTTATCTATTTAAATTCGATAATCGATTTGAATGTGACTCAGTGTCAGATCACGTACTTTGACCTTATTATATACTTTTTTTTGTCTAATAATGAATTGAAATAATCTATAACGGTAAACTGGTTGCGGATGGAGATGTTTGATACCCTGAAATCATTAACTACTTCCACCCAAAACCAGCCAGTCTAAGCTAGGTTCTTGAACTTGGTCCTTTTTAGCATTCTACTTCGACGGATGTAGAAATACTACAATACTTGAGTGATAGTGTTAGAAATAATTCATATATGATAAGACCATTAAACAATCTTGTTAAACAGATAAAAATATGAACGCAGATCTCAGATGGCAGATTAGAAGTGTCACTCTTGTGAGAAAAGAGTTCACATTTCAAATTAAAAATGGGAGTCTGAAAAAATAACTTTGGACTAAGCTAATAATATCCAACAAGTCAGCTCGATGTGTCATCATTTAGTGAAAAGACACTCTTTTTGGTAAGGCGGGGGAATCCTCATATACACCCACCCCCTCGGGGGATAGAACGGGTAGTGTCAGACTCTTACCGTCTAAACTTGAACCGCCGTGCTACGTCATCCACGGTTTTGTGTCGGTGTATGGCAATGCGTTGCAATCTTTCAAACGCTAGTGAAAAGGCACTAACTTACAAAATCATGTGACATTCCATATTCATAAGTCATTGTATTATCAGTTGTATTAGTATCGCAATATATTGTATTTCTTTATTATAATAATTTGCATCAAGTCATACTACTTCAGGGTTTTTCATTTATTCATTTGTAACTATAACACATTGTGTAGATAATGTACTGTGACTTTTACCGTTTTTGTCGATACGATTTGTTGTTGACGCACTTCTCATAGTTTTAATCTCTCAGATCTTTACAGCATAAAAACTCTTTTATATTGAACCTTAAGGATTTGTCTCATTACATATGAAAAATTCAGTCCGACGTGTGGCGGGTGCGATCCCCGCGGATGTTAAAAAAATAAATCAAACCAAAATGAAAAAGTTTTTATTTCAAATCATCTTTGTACACAGGCATTTAAGAAGTTCGTTAGCGCGGTTCCAAAATGTTATCCCTATGGAGGAGAACCAGCATGAAACTCCAGAGGTATCCTTTCTTAAGATCACTACTAGGTACTAATAGGTACTAATCAAAATATTGTGCTGCATGAAATATGCGATAACAGCGTGAAATCGTAGGTTCATAATTTGATTTCGATAAACATGATGATATCCAAAACTGAGAAGATAAAAAAGTTCTTGATTTTAATAAAACTTACGTTTTTGTTGCATGGAATATAAACTGCATTGGAAAAAGTAACAAAACATATACCTATAACTGTCACAAATCGCCGTGCGGTCCCAAAATAAGCAAAGCTTGTACCAACCACAACTACTGATAAATATACTTATATGCTTCAAAATATATCTACACATCTATACTAATATATAAAGCTGGAGAGTTTGTTTGTTTGTTTGAACGCGCTAATCTCAGGAACTACTGGTCCAAATTGAAAAATTATTTTTGTGTTATAGACCATTCATTGAGGAAGGCTTTAGGCTATAAACCATCACGCTAATAGGAGCGAAGATACAATTGAAAATGTGAAAAAAACCCACGGGGACGAAGTCGCGGGCAACAGCTAGTTACAAATAAATTGAACCAAGACAGCAGAGGCAGTTACTACAATTCATCACAAAATAAAGAACTTTTTTCTTTTATTTCAATTAAGAAGTACTAAAACACTAGAAGTACTTTTACATATTTTGACATTGACGTTAGAATAATAAAAAATCAATAAATATTGATTCTTCATGAAATGGTTACTCAATTAAACTTTTTTGGGGTTTCTTTCTAACCGCTTTATCCGAAATCCGCGAAATTAACGTATATTCCATCTTGAGGTCCGATGAGTATTCTCCGTCACTTTGTCCACACCTAGATCCCGATTAATGTTTTCCGATGGTTCTATTCTGAACTTCCTCAACAATCTCAACACGCATAGAGCTGCCTGCAATTTTCCAAACCGCATTCCAAAAAAAATAAGCTATTAAATATATTGTTTGTACAATCTAAGAAATGGCATCGATGGTTTGAACTACGGTGATGACATTATTGTAATAACATGAGTTGACCCCTAAAGTAAAGTAATAGGTTTAGGTACATGCCAATACAATTTCTCTGGCCAAGTCCGAATGGCAAGTAAGCACAGGGGTGGCGTTTGCGTACTTCTTCAGAGTTAAACCTGTCGTACTTTTCGTCATGGTAAAATTTATATCTAATGAATAAATACCAATTTTTCGTTTTTTCACTATTATTAAAATACATTTTGTTTTGATATCATTTAAAGAATTTCGTACAGAATTATAAAAAAAAATGTACCTAATGCTAATAGATTTATGTAATCTTTTGGAATATCTATCCGGCACGGATCAGCTATCCTGAAATTCTATTAATATGTTATGTACCTGGAAGTAGGTAAAAATTACTTTAATAATCTTTTATACTGACATTACATTATAACGTTTGACCCATCTCGTACTTCTCATACCCTCATTCTTTGATGCATCTTAACGTAACTATCATTTTAATTATTAATTCATATCGAGTTAATTTTATGCAAAACTATTTATTCTTAAAGTATCCGATAGCGACCAAACAGACGTTTAAATCAGTAAGGTTATGCAGGGAACAATGACTCAATACGTGCTTCTCTCTATCTATCTGTAGAAATAAAATGGCAGCGCCTAAAGAGTTTGACACTTGTATTGCTTTAAATAATCAAATGAAATGCACGAAGAACATCCAGATTAAAAAAGTTTCATGTTAGGGTTATTGGATGACATCAATCCACATCCACGACGCCGCGTTCCTATCCTCACATTTTTAATTCATTAGTATGAGATGATGGCACTTATAGTGGACAAATAGCGGGGCTATAGAGTCACTATGCAATGATTACCACTAGATTTCCATGCAAAAGTTTAATAACTGAAAAAACTAAAAGCAAAGTCGCGAGTGATAACTAGATTGTTTGTAAAGTCGACAAAATCGCTGCAATATCGCTAGATCATCGCAAGTTACAATGCGATAGTTGCTATGATAGTTTAATATTAAGTAATCTCGAAGTTGCTAGGGGCCCGAGTGATTTGTTGACCTTCAATAGACGTTAAGGCAATAATTCTGAAATTAGTCTTATGCGTTGTAGATCCTGAAGGGGCTGTCGTTCCGTAAAATATAAGGTCTTGTTCTCCTTCTAGTAAAATGATTATTGGAAACGCGGGAAATATGCCTCCCAGAGTTTATTTCAGGTACATCGGGACTTGTTATCATAAAAAGGGATAGTCCAGTTCAAAACGGGACATCTGATCCCTTCCCTATCAGTTAGACTAGGTACTTTAAATTCTTAGATTCTGTTGAGAATCCTTGAGTCACTGTCCCATTTGTAAATATATATGATCCTGAAATGGTACTCTATATCTGAAGCAAGAGAAGCGATGACGTGATATCATCGCTGATAGCTGTCCACCGAGCCTAGTTCCAACAGTACAATTATTAAAGTAAAGTATTTTATTAGTAATTAAATTAAAGTATAGTCAAAGGCTAATGTTGACGTCGTACCTTTAAAAAATATTATTAGTCATATTATAATTGACACAACAGTTTTTGTAATATCTACATTAACTTTCTAAATTTAGGAATTAGATCATCGAATAGTATTTTTCATTAACCTCTGTTCAATGAGACTGAACTTGCTGAAATCGGCAAATTGTGATAAATGCTTAGATTGTACAATGATTAATGTAATAAAACAATTTGTTTATAATAAACGTGAACCATATTAACACATGGTGATAAACTAAAATTCGTGTAGCATTGCAACTTATGAGGTGTATATTAACTATTATCAACAACTTTTGGAATTAATTTTGTTTGTTTATTAATGTTTGGAACGAAAGCAGAAATCTACAGGTTTAGTTTTCAAAAAGTAAATGGAAGTCGTGAATTTCTCATTAAATAAATAAATAAAAAAGTTATTTACCTTATCAATAGCTTTACGCTTCGAATTACGGTATTGCTTCAGTAACAGTTACATTTCTATAGCCGATAGTGTCAACAGAAAAGCTCCTAAATGTATAGAAATGACATTTCGCTTCTTTAATTTAAATCTGTTATTTTCATACATTCGAATGTTTTCTATCAACGCTGGCGATTGCTGAAATGGCACTTGGGTAAGGATACATTCAATCGAACAAGTCTCTTTTTCTTTTTCCGGGGTGATGCTTATAACTTTCACCCACGCAGAGGGCACGGCGTAGAGATTTGTCGAAATTTAACTGACTAAAAACAGCCCGAGCCCCATGTTCTGCCTAAGCTGGAGTTGATGGTTCGCGCATGTTCTGCGTGACAACCATCTAGCAACTGTGGTATCGAGAAACACCCTGCTGAGCAAAGAGAGGCGTATCGCTTGGGTTGTTTTAAAAAAAATGTAGACATGCGTTAAATAAACACCAAAAAAGACTTGAATTGATATATACAATAAGTAACAATTGGCAATTAATAGTATATCGATTAATAACATCCGAAAAATTAAACATTCGTAATCATTACCTGTTACGTGCGCAATGGACTTGCAACACAAAAGGTTTTGGTATAAGAAGACTAAAGAAACATAAATTAGCACAAAAATTTGATTACCCATCTCATTGGTGGCCGTTCCAAGCGTAGCTTAACCTCGTTTATTTTGTTGTTATAGCGCAAAATGGGGTGCAGACTATCTTTAGTATTTAAGCGCATCAGCCAGTACAAACTACAATCATCAATACACACGTTACATACTCGTATCCTATTACTTATTGAATAAGTTTATAAGCTATTCAATATCACGCTTCGACCACTAGGAGCCTAAAACGCGAGTGGAGCGCAAGTAGAGTTACTCATACCCCCTATCCACGATATAATTATCGTTATCAAAAAGTGAAATCTTTGAAAATGACAAATTTGATATCTTTATGATTAATTATATTTTTGACTAGCGATTATTTCAGCACATCACTGCAATAAATATTAGAATATAACTTAGGTTTTTGGGCATCGCCTGGGTAGAACAAAAATTCTTGAAAAAGACTTGCACTGACATTTAGCTGTGTCGCAGCGGCCTAAGCTAGATAAACCATTATACGTTGCACTCAAATTCTGCTTCCAAGTTTAATGGAATTTTCCTAATCTTTTACCTTATTATACCTACCATACATCAGAGATAATGGTAATTTTTTTTTATAAAATAATCAATTTTCGCTACTTGCAAACGTTTTGATTGATAACGTATGGTTCCTAATTTGTAATTCCTCTGAAATACATATGCATGTCACGTTCAGTGTTTATTGAGATCTGAAGCATTCATTCGCATCAGTACAGTATTTTTTCATTATCGTTGCTCTCGGATCCGGGTTTTGCTTTTAGTGTTTTTCTGTCCATTAAGATACGCAAACCGACGACGTACTAGCACCTCGGAACGGACGACCTAAAACAGCTTAAAAACCTGTTTCAAAAAATAAAATATTATTTCGAAATATAAATAGAAGGACGAAGCCACGGGAGCCAACAAGCAAGTTTATAAATGATCATTAATGTTTTTTGATATTGACTAATCTAGAGACACAAGATACCGTTTATCTTTGCTTTGTATATAAATATTTTCGAGCTGTTGAGGCAATCACTCTCAGTTGAGTTGTCAGTCGGGTGTGTCCAGTTGTAACTTTTTGAAGATGGACGTCTATTATATACCGCTTGTGGTGATAGCATTGTTTTACGCTGTATATTACTTCTTCACAAGGAATTTCAACTACTGGAAGAAGAGGAATGTTCGGGGACCAGAACCGGTACCATTCTTCGGAAACATGAAGGAATCTGCTCTTCGCCAAAAGAATGTTGGAATTGTGATACACGAAATATATAAAAACTTCCCGGAAGAGAAAGTTGTTGGTATATACAGAATGACAACGCCGAGTCTTCTGATCCGAGATCTGGAAATCCTCAAACACATTATGATCAAAGATTTCGATTTATTCGCTGACCGTGGTGTGGAGTTCAGTAAACAAGGATTGGGACAGAATTTGTTCCACGCAGACGGTGACACTTGGAGAGCCTTGAGAGGACGCTTCACTCCTATATTTACATCGGGAAAGTTGAAGCATATGTTCGGTATCATGCATGACAGAGCTGATATCTTTATGGACTATGTGAGTCAGAAGGCTGAGAAAAACATAGAATTTGAGATACACTCACTAATACAAAAATATACTGTGTCAGTTATAAGCGCTTGCGCCTTTGGTCTTGATCTGCAAAATTTGGATACTAAATTAGAAGACCTTGAACTTATTGACAAACTAGTGCTTGAACCGAATTTTGGTCTCGAACTAGACATGATGTTCCCTGGACTTTTAAAGAAAATAGGCATCTCAGTTCTTCCTAAACCCGTGGGAGTTTTCTTCAATAAACTTGTGCAAAATATTATGTCTGTCAGAGGTGGCAAGCCATCGAATCGTAATGACTTCATGGATTTGATCCTTCAGCTGCGCGAAATGGGAAATGTCAAAAACCCCTTTGGAGACATGAAACCGTCTCTTGAGATCACAGATGACGTCATAGCCGCACAAGCCTTTGTTTTTTATGTAGCTGGTTATGAAACTAGTGCCACCACCGCTTCTTACATGTTATACCAACTGGCACTAAACCAAGACGTTCAAGATAAACTTATAGCAGAAATAGACGCAGTCACAGAGGCGAATAATGGAGAGATCACTTACGAATCCTTGAAGGAAATGAAATATATGCATAAAGTTTCAGATGAGACTCTTCGTATGTACTCAATTGTGGAACCCCTGCAAAGGAAATGCACTGTTGATTATAAAATACCCGGAACAGACTTAACTATTGAGAAAGACACAATATTATTGGTGTCCCCGAGAGGAATTCACTATGACGAGAAGTACTATCCCAACCCTGAAGTATTCGACCCTAACAGATTTGACCCTGAAGAGGTAGGCAAACGCCACCCCTGTGCTTACTTGCCATTTGGAATTGGACAAAGAAATTGTATCGGTAAGTAAATATTAATTTAAAAAAACCCGATTTAACGAAACAATCAAGGCTAAATCTGTAGCACTACAGTATTTTTTTCTCATTGATTAATTACTTTAATCGTTTACGAGATCTGTGTCAACAACATCTTTACCATATAAATATGCTTATCCATCTTTTGTCCTAGGTATGCGGTTTGGCAAGTTGCAGACAGCTCTATGCGTGGCAAAGTTATTGAGAAAATACAGAATAGAGCCATCGAAGAATACGGAACTTGAGCTAGGTGTTGACAAGAACAGAATCATTATTGGCCCAGCAAATGGAATACGTGTTAATTTTGTTCCGAGAAATTGAATTAATAACAACTTGAACTAATGTCGTCGACCCAAATAGATAATGTGATAGCAAAAACATTAACGGTACACCAGAAACTAAATTTTTTCATAAGATTATTTAATTTATTATATCTTGCTGGTGTCTTATAAATAAAGTGTATTTTTATAACTAATGTTATTCTTTTATCATTAATTTAGTGCACTAAATCACAGTATCAGCTAATCAGCAGATATGTAAGTAATCATCGATCGTCTACTTGTTTCACTCTTTCAATATTACTCCGTGTAACAGTGTAAAAAGTCTGAAAGGTAGTTAAATGTATTTTTAAATAAAGCATGAATTTCAGTCGATTGTTTATAACGTTTAGATACTGAATGAAAATTAAACGATCAATACAAATTGAAACAATTTACTAAATCCTCATTTTAAGGGTCAATGTCGGGCATCCAATTAGCTGGCTAATTAAACCAGAAAGGCCTATCTAAGATTATTATACCTAAGGAGGTCTTAGATCTCACTATTTAAGTTGTGTAAGCGATACACTGTTCAACGTCTTTGTAGAACAGCCTATCGCTCTCTTACTCCCACATGGCATAGAGGTTGGCCTCCAGGTATCCATCTTTATGAAGATCTCATAAGATCTTAAGTGCTTCTGAAAACTTAGAAACACAAAGATCTCATATGGTCTGATGCTTTATTGTTTGACGAAATTGACAGTAAATCATATACCACCGCCACATTTGCAATGCGGATGCATGCTCTAGCCTTCAGACATTTTTTACTGACATAAATCATTAAAAAACTAAGTTAATATGCACTCCGGTGTTTCGTTGTTCTCATAATGAGGATAATACTTGTTCCATTGTTACAAAATTATGTGATTAATTAGCTGCGTGACTAAACTTCCAATTTCATGTGTATTTGTGACTGCAATACGAATAGTTTTTATGTTAGGGAACCACATATTCGTGTGCATATGTCAAATGAATCGCTCAGTAAGTATCGTCGTCATACATAGCTGATTTTCTTAGAGCAACTTCTTATAGTCAAGGAAGAAGTAAATTATATTGGTATTAAAGCCAAAAAGTACTATAGTGTTGCAAGGATTATTTATAATATCACAAAAAAAAAACACAATTTGTCCGACAGCTAGGTTTCTAAAAATATTAAATACGTGTTTTATAATACTACGTCAATAAAAGTACAAACGAAATGGTGAAACGTATGAAAGTAGGGCCTTAAACGTCACTTGTCAGTAAATGAGTGACGTCGCATGAGATTTCGACTTCCTGTATCATCTTTTTCAAATATCCAATTAAGTGCAATTCATCATTCTACATAAGCCCTTAACAAATAGTAACTTCCGATTTTCACTTTTAGTACCGCTCCTAAAAGGTCGAGATTAGTGTCGACTACGTGTAGTGCGATATCCCTCTTCCACAAATGAATCAGTACTGCTTTAAGTGGCAGCAACTTGAAATAATGTTTTTTTTTCTAGCCTCATTTTAGTGAAAATGTATGTAGAATACCCGATCCCAAGAAAATAGCTTCATGACTGAATCTCGTTTTGAAAATAAAGGTTCTTCAAAATGGTTTAGCTAATTCCATTTCAGAAATATTAATTTTTTATTCTGTCTACGAACCATTGATATCTGAAACAAATTATTTTTACTTCACTAATATAGAAAGTATATGTGCAAGTTCAATATGTTGATATAAGTATTTATTGCTAGAAATTTTGCAACACAAAAACTTACTAAGTAGAAACTTATTGCAAGCAACTGTTCAGCAACTATTGTTACTACATTTGACCGTTTTATTTACATCCAAATATGTTAGACAAAACGTGACTAAACTTCAAAACGACATATTTTGAAACAAGTCTACCGGTAACACATAACTTATAAACTCGTTCTTCAACATTTCTTGTTGATATAATGTTGCTTTTGTAGTAATGCTCATAACACGTGACGAGTATTTATAGATATTACTGAACAGCTATGCCCTGCCCGTGACTTTGTTTGTGTGGGAAACTGACTTGGTCAGCATTTTTGGGCGTAGATGATATTAAATAAGATGAGACAGTGCTACGCTAATTTAAAAAAATCTATCAGAGTGCTCAAACGCACACTGTTCAAACATACAAAAATAAACAAAACAAATGTGTTTACTTATTTTTTTTTATTTCCTGTGGAAGCTTATGGCCAGGATATGATGTACAATGTTCTGTTTATTCGTAGTTAATGTTGCCTAGTCGTACTCTTTTGAATTGCCTTTTTTATTTGTCTGCTTCGTTAAGCTGTCAAGCATATTTTTACGTAAATGTTTTTTGTCCAACAGACGCTGAGGACTGACGCAGATGTTGCGCGCGCGCCGAAACTGGAGAGAGGAGCGCGCGCGGCCAGCGGGCGACGCGGCCACCACCCCGCGCGCCCTCTAGACCTACACACACTTCTAGACACTGCACTATATACGGTAACTATCTTATAAACCAAGTAGCTTCCTAAAAAAATTTTTTTTTTGTTTCAAACATTCATGTCAAATGGACAACAACACCCAGACTTACGACAAATATTCCTGGATTAAACAGAGGTTTATCCTATGCGGGGATCGATCCCGAGACACGTTGCACACAGCTGGTTTGGCGTGGTGACCTAAACATTCTACGTTACACACGTCTTTCAAGCTTATTCTTCTCAGTGTGTCGAACAATTACATTATATATTTTATTAGATCAGAGGGCCGATAAAATCTTTCATCAGATTAGATTAGAAGACCTTAAATGCCTATAATAATATTGACATTCCTTAACGGCAAGTGACGTGACTTTGACACATCAATCAATTTATTTATGCGAGTCATTGGTTTGTCTTGTTTCCATTGTTGTTTTTAGTTTTTAATTAATAACGTATCACTGCCCAACGATTTGGTGTAGACCTGTGCTTGTAATTTGATGAATAAATAAATCGGCGTAATGTAGTTAATCTATAGGGACCTTTCGAAAGTTATTCGCCAAGATACATCAAAATATTTATCCACTTACTTTTAGCATATTTTTAGCAGACAATCAAAGCGTCTAATGTTTAATGCTGTAAATGGCTGATCAGACAATTCGTGTGAACCAGTAAAGCATTAAAATTGTAATTATCACCTCATTAACTACGTGATTAGTTTGAAGATCTTATTACAATATGTCTATCAGATAATGGCAAATTAAATGTCATGGAAAAGATATATTTTTTATCCGTTAATTCGATAACAAATATACCGGGATGGAAGTCAGACCGACTGGGATCTGTACAAATCTCAAACGTCGCGTTTTGGTAAATAGTAAAAATAAAGTACACTGTGTGAGATAGTGATTTAACGAACTTGTTAATCACGATCTTGTTACTTGTTGGTGAGCTTTCCCCGCGTTTAGGGTCCAAATTTGACCATTGGGCGTAGAGTTACAGTAACTGAACGTAGCCGTAGGTTTAATCCTACGATTTACTAAATGATTAGTGGTACAATTTATAAACATCATCTATGATGCTGTTACAGCTGTTCGGACGTTTGCCATCGCCAGTAATTAGTAAATCTTAGGTTATACTGGAAAATATTGTGATCTACTGCATCTGCTTATTTTCAACATGTCCAGAAAGACAGTCCGTGAAAATTACAACTGTCAAACTATCACAGTGCATGAATTTAGTCTGGTGACAGAAGGGCACATGGCGGAGTTTTAGAAGATTCGTTTTATTCTTTGGCTACGGTACCCTAAAAACATTATTTTTAAATTTTGATGTATCATGCCAATGTCACATATCCTACTGCATGCGATAGTGAAGGTAATCAACAATAGATTAATCGCGGTTATCTCTTAATTATAACGGATGCTACTTCAAGCTGCAATTTCTTGACTCTGATTTGACCTTAATTTCATGCTTTTGAGAATTTTAATTGATACATCCTTGGATTACTTCCAGCTTCACGGGATTTAATATTTAAATGACAACGTTATAATACTTTACTGAAATACTAGATTAGACACCTTCTTTACTTTAATGTAAACCATACTTTCTTGAACTGACTGACTCAAGACAATCAAAAGAGACAGTTCAACATCGGACAACCGTGTGTTTCTTTCCATATAATTTATCAAAAAAGGATGCACGTGTTTATTATTACTTACTAATCTAAAAAAGCACGTGCTTTTTATATCGCCTATCACAATGTCTGTCTGATATCGACAACCTTTAAATGATCAGGAGTGTGAATAATGCTCTTTCTTTATCTAAATGGTCAGATACAGCTTTGACTCCAAGAAGGACACGACGTCCTTCTCGTCCGTTGGCCTGGTAAGAACGGACGCGTAGGACACGTGTCCGTTCTTACCAGGACTGAAGGGGGGGGGACTTTTTTCACCCACCCCTCGAGAAGGATTCCAAAGGGACTAACGCTTGCACGAGCCGCGTGGAGCATGCGTGAGTGATCCAGTGATAGCTTATATAATCGAAAAGGCCAGCTGTGATTTTAGTCGGTGGAAGTTCGACGTATACCATGTCCGGGGCATGGTTTGAACTTATTCGTTTTTCACCTCGGAAGAGTATTTGGTTTTGCCATGGCACAGCTGACGGCAGAAAAACTATTTGGTTATTGAGAAAGGAAGGACTCCCACTCTAAGTAGTTTTATCATAATGTTTCCAAATATGATTCCGGGTTTTACAAATCTTCAAATGATAGCAATGCTCAGACTAACACCAAGCAATTATACACCACACGAATGATCGTCCTATGCGAGAATCAAACCCGCAACACGTCGCGTCTTTGGGGTAACGACCTATCGCTGATTATACAGTCGGTGCAACAGAAACTTATTGTCTGTTATTATTAATAACGGTATAATCGTTTATTCTGTTAGGTTGTAATGATTAAATTATTATTATAGTCTGTCTTATCAAAAAGTCCGTCTACCATTGCCCTTTATTAAGCTCTTTAGAACCTATTAATTTATAAAACGATATTGATAAATTATAATAAATATTATATGAAATGCTTCATTATACCAATTTAGGGTGTTTTGAGAATTATTTAAATACTATGATGAAATGGCGAAAAAATACCACCGAATTTAGTACCTCCTTTTTGAAGCTGGTTTAAAATACAATCCAGCCATGACTAGCTCTATCTATCTAGCTTTCGTTAACTATACTTAATACCTAATTTATTTAAAAATAAACTCAGTAAAATATGTTTCTAAACGGCCATATTATGATTAACTATTTAGTGTGTGAAAAAGAAGTTACACTGACAAAGATAAACTCAAGTGATCATAACATTTGAGTGATGTTCAGAGGGTCTACCAGTGCCACAATATTTTAGAGTCACATTGAAATGGTTGTGGAAGTGTGACAGCAATAAAATGCGTAGAGCAGCATCTCTCATCCACACCTGCCATAATATAACTTTAAGACGTGGAAAAGTTTAACGTCGTAGGCATTGTAGCTCCGAAACGCTTTGACCGATATTGATGTAGTTTATTTTATTTAAATGCTGGTATTATCGCCCTTACTCTTGAGCTACTGATGTATTAACGGATCAAAACAATAAAGTCGTGTTTGTTTTGTTTCAGGTCGGTCATGAAAAATCTTGCCCATTTGCTGGCTGTCCCTATCAGCGATCACGTGGTAACTTTCATCTCTCTAGTAGCCGCGGCCACACTGCTCTCGCGGACGACAGGTCAGTACACTATACCAAGACATTATAATAAAAATACGATTACAACGAGAGAGATAGAATACACGGCGTAGATCAATGTCTCTCTTTCACAAGCTTTTACTTTTTTCCATGTCTTTAAAGAACGACTTCCGCACTCAGGAATTTATTCCGTTTGCCACGGGGTTTCAGAGATATTCAAATCACACGCATAAGACACCCGTATGGGTGTTATTGGAAAAAGTTTAGACGGACTCACAGTTCGGTATCATAATTCATCATTTTTCAATATTGCTTTGAAAACAGATAACTATTTGTCGTATTCACGAACCTTTTAGTATGAATACTTATTTTTTTTTTAAGAATTATGTTTTAACTTGTATTTTCTTTTACCTTTGCGTCTTCTATAACACGACGCATACAATGATCATTGGCCACGCACGGTGACCCAACACACACTAGGTATACACCTATTCTTACACTTTTTGTTACATATTTTGTGTGTAACGTACGTTATTGGTTGTGTAGAAGGGCGGACCGCCCGTAGGTGGTTGGCGGGAGATCGCGGGCGTAGAGCGTGCGGCCGCGCGCGTTTCCCGCACCACACACAGCCGCCCATTCACTGTTAGCAGGTAAATATTACACCAACTTACAGATCAACTCATCTTTGCGCACGCCGCAATGTGTGGGTAAACCTTGTTGATATACAATGACGTCTGTTTCTGACGCTTTCATTTGCTGTCACTGGGACACAAATTAAAGCTTCCATAAACAGTTGTTGTCAATCGTACGCACACATAGACCCGCGCGCACGGATGAGTTGATCTGTCTAAACACTAACAGCCCTTTTTTTTACGCAAGACCGTAACAGTTGCAATGCAAAATAGCGTCTTTTACAGTCGTGTTGTCCTTCTAATTTTCGAGTGGAAGTGGAGACAGAATATATTTTTTGATCATCACTTATTTAAGTATTGTTCTTGAATACGGCTGTAAGTGTATGCTCTGTCCTTGCTAAGTTGACTGTATAGCATTAGAATACATGACAATGACAGATAGATCACAGCTGATTTGATCCTGATAAATTTCAAAAATTAATTATGACGATAATCATTTTCAGACGAAATCATAATTGAACTAAAACTCGAACTTTTATGTATTTGTTACGAAGTACGACATTTGTCAAAAAGGTCAACTTAGCGCGGACAAAGTTTAAGTTAGCTAAAGTAAAGTAAGACATAAAATATTTCCGTCCCTGTCTCAGCCCATTGATCATACTCCAACAATTTTATATCTCTTTCCGGATCGGCCAAGTTATGGCCGCTTGGTGTACCATATCGTCACACTATAGGGTGTAGGTATCTGATATCCTTGACACGTTTTTAACCGGAAAAACTGACCTCAATAGCTTCGGCATCAAACTAATAAATATGTTAATATGAAAACACAATTTAACCTTTTAACTCTATACGGTTAAGAGGCATCTGATTTTATTTACATTGACACATCATATTTTCAACGATCTCTACATATTATTTTTTTAAGCACACTATATATATGTATTTGATTCATACGAGTAGTTTCTTATAACCTTTTACAAAGAAATGCTAAGATTAAAACAAAGAAAAGTTTGAAACGTCCGCAGTGCGGGCAAAACAAATTACACCCCGCATTGCGTATCTGTCGAATTAAAATACCGATTCCCTCAGTAAGTAAGCCATAAGATGATATGACAAGCAGGTGTCCAAGAGTTCTGATCAAATCAGAACATTTTGTTACGGGTAATTAATTATCTATATGCCAATTACAGACACTATTGAAATTACAACGATAAGATTAGTCCAGTACCAAAGATTCAACATGTCATATCATTTCTTGGTAGAAAAGCTATGAAGTAAAAAAAAATCTTTAATTTTTTTTTATAATTAAATTAACTTTCAGCCAGCCAGATCTGTTGTAGACATAAAAATAATTAGTTATAGTAACCACAAACTCTCCAATAAATAACCATAAGAATATTAATCCTATATAATCTATCGCGAAACGATAAAGAAAAGGAATAAAACTCGGTATTTTAGAAGTAACACACAATATAAAGTGTGTCCTTGGCCCAGTTTCCGAGTCACAAACAGTGTCATATACCACCGCGCAGTGGCGGAGACACGAACTTATATTGCTCATGTAACCAAATCTCCTCGCCTCAGTATTCTGTATAACGTTATTTTTAATATTCTACGTAATCTGTTAACAACCTTGTTACTTTGATCTTGTATTTGAAAAACAACGAATGGGACGTCTAAGCTTTTTGTATCAAAAAACAAACAATTTGTAAAGGTCGTGTAATGTCAAGTCAAGTAAAAAATATACACAAATAAAATTAGTGTACATTTTAGTATTTGAAACCAATTAAATGGTAATTTGATACAATTTCGGGACTGTTTTTTCAGTGTGTAGTACGACTGGCTATTAGTAAAGCTAGATAGTTCACGAAGGCACAAGGCCGCATTAAGTTGTTGTTCATCATTTTGGGCTAATGCCAACAGTCTTAAATCGTTACTGTGTATAATTTCTACCAGACCATCCACTTCTTAGTAACTTTATGTATAGGACAGACTGTTGTTTTTTATTCTAAGCAGTTTATTGTTGCTATACGCTATTTGAACAAATACTCTTTTATGTAACAGTAGGCAGTTCACTCGGGGGGAGTTCGATAGACAATGTCCGAGGACTTGGACTCGATCAGCGAGGAAGAACGAAGCTTGTTCCGACCCTTCACAAGAGAGTCACTGGCCGCTATCGAAGCCCGCATAGCTGAGGAGCATGCCAAGCAAAAGGAACTCGAGAAAAAACGAGCGGAAGGCGAGGTGAGTACCACAGACCTACACAACCCGCTGCAATAATACCAGGTTTAACAACACGTGTGCTATGTGCAAAAAAACAATACCAAAGGATTATACAAAAAAAATGAGTAGGTGCAATACAGTCGTGTGGACACGAGTGATAAAGTTATAGCTAGCACACAATGACGTCACTGACCGTAAGTTCGTGTGGCGCACACAGATAGCAACACAGACGAACCAAGTAAAAGTCTTATGGATAATTTTTAAATTATTCCAGAACGATTTGGGGCGGACGAAAAAGAAAAAAGAAGTAAGAATGCTTGCTTGCCCCTTTTACCTTTTTACGGCTCGTTTTTATTAGAGAACTTTTTCAGCAAGTTATCGCTTTCACCAACGAAATTTATTTCAACATAAGATATTATTGCAAGCTCCCACAAACATTGGCGCCACATTTGTTCAAGTGCGATAACTTGTAGTGCATTCTGATTTATGCATATTTACCGCATACGCATTCGAAGCATTATCCTTAACACATCGCTTTGTTGGCAAGGTATTTGTAAAGGGCTGTGTTTACAAGATCTGTCATCACTTGGAAACACACGTGACTTAACGAGTCATAGATCTAGTTCCTCAAAAAGGCTTGTAATGTTTATAATGACACTCCTTTGTATCGGTAAACTCATTCGGCCATGATGAATTGCATTGATATAAATTCCCAGTTTACTGACGTAACGACCCTCCCTCAGATAGCTACGTAAAGAAATAAGTAATTTCCTAATTAGACATAGCAAAGCCTTTAGCGAACCTACCCAGTAACAGAATTGAGAAACAGTTCAACGTAGTAACGTTCCTTACATCCAAAGTATCTTGTACTAGGATAGCATCAAGTTCGGAGTCCTCTGTGTGGTTTTCGGGAGACAATAGAATTTCGACTGTATTACGAACGCGTTAGAGTTAGAAATCGAAGTACACCAGCACATAACATTCACCATTATCAAGCATTGCACAGGACTGGCTCACATTGGTCACCTCACCATCGACTGCAGTCATCTAGGTCTAGCATGGTGGCATCACCTAGCTAGCGTTTAGTGCATAATAGTTTACAGTAAATAATAATATTAAAGATAAATATCAATTTTTTGGTCATGATTCGTATTTTGTAACATTTGGGCTTGCGCTAGTCACGCCATCTATTCTGTGACCGTTTTCGAATCGATGCCAGTCATAAAATCCATGGTGTTCGACACCGAAGCATTCGGTTTTTAAATTCGGAATGGTAACACAATAGCGGCGAATGTTTGAAACAACTGCTTTTAGTAATGCCAGATACGCATCATAGTCACACAGACAGCAGCACTACACTATGGAACTAGCTTGATACGCCTTCACAAGACATGCGTCTGGAACTGTCTGTTCTACTCCGTAACAACACTAGTTGTGAACAACGGTATTGTTGCGAGGACATAGCGCAGTAAATGCTCATGATATGGTCTGTTCAACTAGGCTTACAGTAGGCTAGCTTGTTTTATATTCATACCAATGAATCAATGACTGAGCGTAAGTAAATGTCACAGAAAGCGGAGAGGATACGGTAACTGGACTTAGGTACTCAGGGAGTGTATTATATACCAAAAGCAAGTCCAGGAATTTTTCCATAGTGAAATTTGTGATTGTAGTTTTGTGTAACGACGTTATCTTAAGAATGTTATTCAAAAAAAAATTGGTAACATAATATGAATTCAAATGACTGCATAGATCTTTGTCCTGTACAATATTGGCCTATAACTTCGATGGTAGCCGACTGGATCTGTTTTTGGTGAACGTAGATATTCCTAGGATGTTTGGTAACGTTTTAAGTTTTATTTTGTGTGGTACATAGGTGCGTTACGATGACGAGGACGAAGACGAGGGTCCCCAGCCGGACGCCACCCTGGAGCAGGGGCTGCCGCTGCCGGTGCGCATGCAGGGCACCTTCCCCGCGGAGGTGTCCTCCATCCCCCTCGAGGACATCGACCCCTTCTATCATAACCAGAGAGTACGTCAACCTCATGTTTATTGCAACAGCGGCGAGCGGTACCAAACCTTTGTTAGCCTTTATGTAATACGCGAGACGATAGACGGGACGATGACGATACCCTGACATTTTACATTGTTCTACAATTTTATTATGCCAACAAACTTAATGGTAGTATAAACTCCTTTTCCTTCAGCAGCTAGATTACGAAGATACAGATCGTTTTTTTTAATATAGAAGTACAATTCTATATTTAAAATTTACCTGCATGCTTACACTAAAGAGTTTTTATATTTAAATCCAGTATAAACTCTTTTTACCACGGCAGGTAGATTATAAAGATCCGTATTCTATATTTAAAGTGTACCCACTAGTTTAAACTTTATAATCCTAAAAGAGTTCTTATACCCTAATCCAATTATAAGGTCAATTATCGAACTCTATCCAAACTAATAATCTAATTAGTAGGAAAATAAAGGGTTATTTGATACAACGATTGTTGCTAATTGTTTAAAATTGGCACAATTTAGACGTTTAATATAAGACTTGGTATAAGAGTACAGTCAGGAGCAGAAATCGGATAACTTGGATTAACATAGTGCTATTTTTTTTTATTTTTAGTAACATTATGGAGGGTTTGAAAGAAAGATGCCGCTCTACACCGTGTATAACGCTGTCCCGCTTCCACGATCATAATAGTATTACTTTAAGACGTGTTAGTAGAACCTCAAACGTATTTATATAAAAACCGTTGGAATCGGTCGAGCCGTTTAGGAGTTCAGTGACATAATATGTTGAGGAACTCGTAACACATGTCACCTTGTTGCTGCGTAGTATTAAATTTAATATGTAGATATCAATCCTTTTGAAGCTCATTATTGATAAATGTAATAATGTAAGCCTGACAATAACGTCATTTGGTTTTTCAAATACATACATAATTGAAAAGTCATGCATCGCGAAAATTATCTACACAATAATAAATTTCACTAGTCTGTTTGTTTGTCATATCAAAAAGTTTTCAAGATAAAAAAAATACAATTATTTTAAAGAAAATATATGCACTCGCAATATTAATGTAAAAATATTTAATTAATCTAGAACTAGACTCAAACTTCATTGTCAAAATCCAGGGGTTAGGATCGATGTTCATGGTTCATATTCTCTTACCTATGATTAAAAACAAAATGGCTAATGATTCAGAAAAATAAAATTTTAATAATAATTATATTTTTAAAACATGCACACATTTCATATAAAAAATACTTATCCAAACGTGATGAACTTTTTATGGATTTTTAACGGTAAATGAAAACATTATTAATAGAATCAGTTCATCCAGTACGAAGTTCTGTGGCAACAAACATAAAATAAAAATCAAAATAAAGCATAAAAACTATTCTCCTTTTTGAAGACGTTTAAAAATTAAAAACAGGTGAACCGGCGTGAATTGAGTAGTTTAGATGTAATTAACACACACATTATCGTTTTTCACTCACACTACCATAGCTGAGTTATCAAACTAGTGGAAAATGCAGATAGCACTGGTCAAGTGCAAGCCACTTTCAACGGCTAATGGTTCCGTACAAATCTCAATACAAATCCGTTGTTTCCTAGAATAATATTTTAAATTTGGTGTGTTACGGATTAATATACTAATTATTTTAAATATGTAAAATTTAACGTAATTAATCACTTAGTTGTACAAAAATATAATAATAACATAAAAAAATATATTTCAAAATGCAAACTCATTATTTTTATTATTGTAGTAAATTAGTAACACAAAAATTGAATTACCATTATGAACGTTAAAAATATTTTTAAAATCTAAAAGTAAATTTAGAGTCAAAATGTAAAGTTATAATTCTATTGTTTTCATTTATTATTATATTTTTCTTAACTAAACCCTACAAAGAAAAATGAAGTGTCATCGTTATTCAATAATTATTTAATCGTCTTATTACGATTTGCGCAAGTCATTTTAGATAAGAACTCATAATGTGATAACCGCAGTTTTAGATAAGAGTACAGTGTTATTTGTTATTGATTGCCTGTTGTTCATGCCCCCGAATAGATAGCAGTCGTACAGTTTGCAACACGTGCGGTTTTATGTGAACAATAACATCCTGAACTTTCACATTTTATTAAAAAAAAAAACAACAACAAAAATCTTGTGACATAGATTAAAAAAGAATAGCGAAGTATAAAAAGTAAAATGGATAAGACGCAGAAATAAAAAAAATGTAACGGGAAAGTAGGTATAATAAGGCAAAAAAAAACTTTTTAAAGAACTTTACAAATGCAAAATTATAAAAGAAGCGCATCCATAACTTTTATAAACCGCCTTAATTATAAATTTCATGTATTTTCGGCTAATCTTAATCACTTTTCCTAACATCTTTAAAATCAATAAAAATGTTAGGAAAAGTTTAAATACAGGAAGTTGTAAAGTCACACGTTTAGTCACCTGCATATTTTTTCATTTAATTACGGTTAAATAATGTCAAAACATCACGTTTTATTTTACTTTTATCAAGCAATTAGAGCTTAATCAAGATTAATTACGCCAATCACAAGATATGAGATAATTAACTAAATTACTTGTTAAACCGTATCGATAAATTCTAACAAACTGCGCATTGAAGTAAATATTTAAGATACTCTTTATTAGTTTATATGGTATATGGTCACATCATATAATTTTGTCACTTTATTTACTACTACGTACTTCTCTCAGCCCTGCCAATTCGCTTTTATAGATTTTTGTCAGGAAAATGTCTAGGAAATGCATGTTCCTGAACGTGTGTTAACCAATTTAAAAAAAAAGGCATAAACAATAATTAAATCAATGCATCAAAAAATTCATCGGCAACGCTGCCGATTTTTTTTTTTGGTAATTCTGCTATACGGGACCAAGACAATACTAGCTAAACAAAACTCATAAATTCGAACTTGGTTCCTGAATACATGAAAAGTTTTTATAAATAGTGTGATAAGCACTCTCAACTCTCAGAGATTACCATGCTTAAAATGAAGCAGTAAATATTTACGAAACAGTTGAACAACATTTTGTCTTAAGTTCTATCATCGATCCGGGTTCACAGACTTGTCGAAGTACAAAAAAATAGTAACCATGTATTTACAAATTCCGTTCTTTGGTACGTTCTACTAACTGACTACTACTCTATGTAAAAACTAGTGCAAACCGGTTCGCCTCAAGTTCCCATCACGTCGTAAGCTAATTACAATTAATTTGGTACCGCTCGTGACTCCTGTTTACTAATAAATAAATACAACGTTTGTTTACACTGTGTGTATATGAAATTGCATAGAAATAAACAACTTTGTTCATTTTTTTTAATGGGAAGTTATAAAAAAACAAATGATAAATTGTTTTACGCTTACATTGTTGCTTAAGGCTATTTAAATATAGCATTTTTTTGCATTTATATCAGAAACGTTGGTCCCCGAGCTTGTATGCTGAAAAAGTTGGTTATTTCGAATGCACAGACATGTTCGAACTTGTTCTGACAGTCATCACTGATAAGGTAAGCTCCGTATTAATTCACGTGTACTTTTGTTGCAGACCTTCGTAGTCATAAGCAAGGGTAAAGATATCTTCAGATTTTCGGCAACCAACGCCTTATGGATACTAGACCCATTCAATCCCATCAGAAGAGTGGCGATATACATTCTAGTACATCCTTTGTTCTCGTTGTTTATTATTACCACAATCTTAGTCAACTGTATTCTGATGATAATGCCTACGACACCAACCGTCGAAAGTACTGAGTGAGTATACATTTCTTAACGGTCCTTTTTTCAACATCTAAGTTAGATTGATTCGATTACAAATTTCAATTTACAATTTTGAAATACCACCGGACGACAGAACATATCCTTAATTAGGTTCTAGAATATTTGTAGAGTGCACGCTAGTATCAAAATTGTTAGTGTTTCAGCTAGTTTTCCAAGATATAATCAATATTTAGATTATCGGAAGTAAATTAGAAATTATTCTAGTAAATTATTGGAAAACATTTTAATGAACATGTATATTTAATACATAGTAATCCTGATCGCTTTAGAGAGGCGTTTAGAGAAAAATATATAAATTTCCCTGGCTGTAACAAACAAAATTCATTTTCATTTCGTTATTACTTATTGTATTAAGAATAAAAAATAGATACCATTAAAAATGAACATATTTTTTTCAAACATGAGTGTGGAAAATTAATTAAGCTTTCATGACAATACCGATGATGATTCGTCTCGCCCAGTACACATACCTACTATATCATTAGCATCAACTTACTATATCTATAATGTGTCACCTAACTGTACATAGACATACATCCTTATAACTTGTAATAGACTTGTATTTATATACATAATATACCTATTGTACTACATTTGATTATAGATACTATTTATCATACATCAGCACACATCTCGCACACGCTGAGATGTACTATGTACCGTCTCATATAATAGACATGTTTTTTGTATTATTTTACGAGTGGCGTTCCTCAGTGGAGGTGAATTTTTCCAGAGTTATCTTTACCGGGATCTACACGTTTGAATCAGCGGTGAAAGTAATGGCCAGGGGTTTCATACTACAGCCATTCACATACCTTAGAGATGCATGGAATTGGCTTGACTTCGTAGTTATAGCTTTAGCGTGAGTAGTAGACAATTTTATTGAATTTTGTAGAAAGTTAAAATCGTTGAATTGTAGTATTCTTAATTATATCGTTATATTTGAAGTGTCATTTATAGTTTTTGATAGAGAGATTTATTAATTTAGAAGATACTGTTGACTTTTTAATGAACTAATTTTAAATTTTGATTGTAGTCAACAAAGGCAACAAGAAAATGTTTCCTGTTAATTAAGAAATTGAAATAGTAAAAATGGATTAGTCTCGTTGTGTGTAGTGTTGTAGTGAGGTGTATTAACGTAGATTTTGTTGTTGTGGGTGTCTGTTTCCAGTTATGTGACGATGGGCATAGATCTCGGCAACTTGGCCGCTCTCAGAACGTTCAGGGTACTCCGAGCGCTGAAGACTGTGGCCATCGTACCGGGTAATCACATTATATTACGTATTTTGAGACTACATAGAGTTTTAACTATATAGATGTTACTTACATAGGTACGTAGGTGTTAGACACAACAGTTGTTAAATCTATGTATTACTAGACAGCGTAGTGGATTTGTGAATTGTGTTCAATGATTTTCCAAAATTAAAATTCTTACACTTTAAAAACAACACGCAATTGTTGTTTCAAAAACAATTGCTATGTGTGACAAGTAGATCTCTGAAAATCTTTGTTTTCTTTTTTCGGATTTTGAGAAATCTCTTCTAAAAAGGTAAAGCGTAACCATATGAGATTCTCCAAACAGGTTTGAAGACTATCGTCGGCGCCGTCATAGAGTCAGTGAAGAATCTGAGGGATGTGATAATCTTGACGATGTTCTCACTGTCCGTGTTCGCGCTGATGGGCCTACAGATTTACATGGGCGTGTTAACGCAGAAATGTATCAAGGTGTTCCCGGAAGACGGCTCCTGGGGTAACCTCACCGATGAGAACTGGGAGAGGTTCTGCCAGAATGAGAGTAAGATTATATAGTTAAACTATTCCAAACGAATAAAACTAGTGACCTTTTGTAAAGTTCCAAAAAGTCGAAACTTTAAAGCGAATCGCCTGCCTCCAACTTTTGCTGTTTTAACAGCTAACCTGTACCACACTTAATGATAAAAAAAATATGTTTTAAGATGTTGACTAAGGTTTTGTCCATTTTCAGCCAACTGGTATGGGGATGGAGGGGAATATCCACTTTGTGGAAATTCATCAGGAGCAGGGTAAGGTCATCACATACACTAAAACCGTTTTATCCTTCTGATGTATGCAATAATTGATTAACGATTATTTTTCCATTTCCAGTCAATGTGAACCCGGATATATCTGTCTGCAAGGCTATGGTCCAAACCCTAACTACGGCTACACGAGTTTCGACACATTCGGATGGGCTTTCTTGTCGGCTTTCAGACTTATGACTCAGGATTACTGGGAAAATTTATATCAATTGGTGAGTTGGTTACAAACTCCACTAGTGGAGTGCATTTAGACCTAGATGTTTTGTACTAGTCATGTCAAATTAAACTGTGTCGAAAAGATATTCCTTTCCTAATCCTTGTTTTGTCTGTAGGTGCTGAGGTCAGCGGGGTCATGGCACGTCTTATTCTTCGTAGTGATCATCTTCTTGGGTTCTTTCTATCTCGTGAACTTGATCTTGGCTATTGTAGCCATGTCATACGACGAGTTGCAGAAGAAAGCGGAAGAAGAGGAACAGGCCGAGGAAGAGGCGCTTCGGGTAAGAACTCCGAAGAATTATGATAGCGGTCATGTGGGCCTTGCACATTAAATTAAATGCGTAATATCTTAAAGTTGGGCTGTTCCAAAGTTCTAGATTTTCATTGTTGTAATTTAGCCAGTGACAGTGAATGTCAGTTAGTGCAGGCAATGGACTGGACTGATATTGGTTTTGCCATTTTTGCTCAAGAATTATAATATTTAATGTAATAGGAAGCAGAACAAAAGGCAGCAGCGAGAGCAGACAAGCAAGAGGCGCGGGAGGCGCACGCGCGAGAACAGGCGGCAGCCGCCGAGGCTGCGGCGTACGCGGAGGCACATCCCGCCAAGTCCCCCAGTGACTTCTCCTGCCAAAGCTACGAGCTGTTCGTGAACCAGGAGCGAGGCAACCAGGACGACAATACGCGGGAGCGCATGTCCCTCCGTAGCGACCCCTTCCAGGACTCGGTGAGCACTCAGCCCACGCACAAGCCCACCGCCACCGACCCGCACCACGACTCCGCACGCCGGCCGAGGAAGGTCAGCATGGTGAGTATGCGCCGCTCTTCACGCATCACCTCGCTGACAATGATTCAGTATCTACTCAGATATCATTATTATTCCCGCAAACGAACCTTTCTACTTCGTCATGGTTAATTTCTATCTATTCTTATCTATCGCATATGTTGTTGTTGACGCCCAAATTCATTTTAATACTCAATGATAACGTATATTTTATGTAAAATATATAATTTTAATTATGTAATGAATTATTGTCAGACGAGCAGTTTCTTTTCAACTTGACCCTAAGAATTTCACGCTGCTTTATGCAAATAGTACCTAATTCCTGTAAAAGGAGATTTCCACTCTTGTTCCACACACTTAATCATTTCTCACTCAATCATCATTGAGCACTTTCAGTAACTTACTCAAGTTGAAAAGAACCATTGTATTAGTATGTGTTTACTGCTCAGCTTCCAATTCTTTTATTTTTGCGGGTAATGTCTAATATTCTTCTAACGCTAGTGCAAATATGCAGATGATAATTGATGTGCTAGATTTCTTTTTTTACATTGAGTTTTAGGTATTTTTGTCGCAATCTGAATATTTGCAACAACTATATTTTTTATCTGCAAAGCTCTGATTTTAAGTCATGTCGTATTATACAACTCTCTTGAAGCATGTTTGTCTGTTACATAATCTCTGTTGGAAGCTATATTTTCTATGAAGGTGTATCTTATGTAACTATCTGTTTTAACATTTATCTGTGCTCTTGTCACATCTTCAAAACATTCTCATTTTAACCGAAACACCAATTCACCTATTAGGACATTGACCAAATTGTCATCACACGTGTATAGCACAGATAGATGCTTTAAAAGAAGAAAAAATAAAAATAGTTGATACATTACATATTTCCTCAATTAGATCTAGCTTTTCTGTTATCAAACATTAGAAGCACGTTATAAATTGTTATTAGAAAATATTTTGTTTCATTATTGCAAGAAAATAATTATTTTCATTTAATAGTTTTAATGGAATATTCAGTGGTCGCATGGTTCTTAGTTCTTATATTCGCTCATTGAATGATGCACTGTAGAAAAAATTTAGTTCTTCAGTTGGTCTCCAATAATATTTCTTTTAACGCCAAGAATAGATTTTCTGAATGAAAGGCGTCATTGAAAGTAAAAGTAATCGCTGTTTATCTCAATTGTTAGCACATTAAAGATGCGTGGGTTCAATCCCTAAGAAATAATATTGGAGAGAATGAATCTATTGTCATGGTAGATTGTTTCTTTTGCAATGTGAGTGTTTAAGAACGGGCCGGGCCGAACTGAACGTATCGACGATGAAGAGGTAGGTTCAGTCAAAATATATTATCAATAGAACTGGTCATATTAATATTGAAGTAACATTTAATTCCTCAATTCGATTAGCGACATGCGGAGGCTTCAATATTCGGACGAACAAAGGAACAGTCGTCATGACTCTAGATGTAGATCACGAGAAGTACATAGCTAAGATAGGACTGTGACATAGTCGTATGCAAAGATGCATGAGAACCCCACATTACTTCATGTGTTTATAAACAAAGTTACTTGACTAACTGTTGCTTTCACCCATTGCTACTTTTTATCGTATTTCGTTCTACAATAAGAGTTTTGTATAGCATCCTTCTTTTATTTTATCCTTAATTATTTCACACGGATGCTGATCTGAGGAAAATTCTTATTGTAAATATTTGTATATTTTAGGCCTTTTTGAGTATATTTTCGTGTAAAGCTATTCACATACTCGTAGTTCCGACAAGCTCTCGTACACAGGAGTATTTGTTTCTCTCACGAGTACCGCTTCTAAGCTGCAGCGTTCCGTTTGTATTGTATGCCGTTTGGTTTTGTTTTAGTTTGTTATCTGTGTAATATGGCGATGCCTATTATCCGTCCTTTTATCCTTTATGTTGGATGCTAGATAATAATCGTTATAATTTTCTTAAAATGTAATAAATTCAAAATTTTGTTTGTGTATTGAAGGTCCCCCACCCTGAACGCATAAATAAAATCGGCCAGTTACCATATGGGCCACTGCGCGAGGGCTCACAGGTTTGTCCTTATATCCTCATTGGTGTTTGTGCTCCCCTACCTCTTCCTTTACAATAGGATTAACTCCACTTTTATTTACTCTGTTTAGCTCTTAATCCTCTGACTTGACTATTAGCGATAACCTATATCTTCCAAGTTATTTTGCAGTGATTCATATGATTTGTCATTCTATCAGGTAATCATTTTGTTATGTATTCTAGTAGATCATTATAAGCACCGACCATTTACTTTTCTCCACTCTATTTTACTATTTTCTACATTCCTATACTTCTATCTTTTATTTCTCGCTATTGTTTATCAGCACATGAAAGTAAATAAGTCATTAACATAATAGCAAGATCTAGGAATTACTTCAAAAAGCGTAAGCTAAAGCCTCTGCAGCCGGTTCCATAGAGTCATAGTGAAAACATTTTGTGAATCAACAATAGTGTGGATGAAATAAAGCTACTCGATCTGAATTGAGGAAAAATATGTAAATGCAGGGTAATTTAAATATTGTGAATATTGAATTGAAAAAAGGAATATGTATTTTATGGATTGTGTTTGTGAGATGTGCCAGTATTTGAGACAGTAGTATGGCTGCAGGCTTCGTTATCCCTGCCTGGATCGCCGTTCAATTTGCGTCGAGGGTCGCGCGGCTCGCACCAGATGGCGCTGCGGCCGAACGGGCGGCCGCGCTACCCGCCGGGCGCCGACCGCAAGCCGCTGGTGCTCTCCACGTACCTGGACGCGCAGGAACACCTGCCCTACGCTGACGACTCAAACGCCGTCACCCCCATGTCCGAAGAGAACGGTGCTATCATTATACCTGTATACTACGCTAATTTAGGTCAGTGCAAAACACTCCTCATTCTTTTAATTACAACTCTATTAAATAATTTGTTGTTTTGTAAGCGACGTAGTTACCTACACAACCTTTGCGTGGGCCGTTTAAATGACAAAGCATTTTTAAATGGGTTTCCTTCCATTTCGTTAAGTGACGCGATGTTTTTATGAAATTAACGTAATGACGACGTGAATATATATTGTCTCTTTTCAGTATCAGAGTATATAATATATTAAATTAATGGCCATTTATAACGACTACCAAATTAACGCAAGACAGTAATACAAACTAGAAGGATTGAATAATGCAGTCAAGGTTTCTTGACAATCCCCCTGAAACGTACCTACTAACAATTTTCATCTTTAGAACTTGAATAAAGTTACACTGATTGTAGACGTGAGTTAAATTTTCCCAATTGAACAAATTCCAGGTTCCCGTCATTCGTCCTACACATCCCATCAGTCCAGGCTGTCCTATACCTCGCACGGCGACCTCCTCGGCGGCGGCAAGGCGCAAACCAAGGAGGCCAGGCTTCGGAACCGCTCGGCGTCCAGAAACCACAGCGTGACGTCACAGCCTCACGCCTACCCACTGCCCGGGCAAGACTTCTCCTTAGCATCCAGACCACTTAGAGAATATGTATGTAAAGATGTTTAAAACACTGCTATATCACACTCTTGGTAAATCAAAAAACATGACACTTTGAGAGAGAGCCACCCTACGACTAGGCTATCGAAAATGTATTGTCAATTCTCATCAGCAATTTGCGGATGTCAATACTTACTCCTTTTCTTTGGTCATCCATATAGAGTTCTTTGCTGGCATCTTCGTGAGTCATGCTTTTTTAAGAAACATCCAATCTTACTATTTTATTTTAAGATTCCCGATCAAATATTAATGTACCCGTTTATTCCAACATTAGCAATATTTGGTGCAAACGCAAGCTACAAGACGCTTGATACTCCATGCTTTCCGTTACGGCGCGCTCTGCTAGTTGAAGCAATGCTTATCTGTGTGCCACGACCTTCTTCACTTCTTCAAGATGTAGAAAAAGTGCTTGAAATATTGTTGAAAATTCGAAAATTATGTAAATCACTCATCCGATGTCCCGTCGGTTAGTCACGTCACTAAACTGGCGTTTTCGATGAAGAGTTGGTATTCCGATTAGAATTATTTTACCTAATTATATACCGACTACAAAAAAATGATAACTCACAAATCGGTTTTTCCACAATTTCTGATAAAGGCAGTTAAATAGAAGACTCCGAAATCGGAATCCCATTTCACAGGAGAAATTTAGAATCGTATTAATTTCATAAATCGTGTGTTCCAGGAAATGAGTGAGTGCACCGACGAGGCAGGCAAAGTGTTGAAACCATCGACTGACAATCCGTTTATAGAGTCACAACAGCCGAATGTCGTGGATATGAGAGGTAATGCTATTATGGTGCTACTCATTCCATTTGAAATAACATCTAAAACCAGCTGATCAGCTGTTTTCAATTTGTCCCTAAAAATATATTGATGAATAAATTGTTAATTTATTATGACCATCTCCAATTTAGTATATTCATGTTGGCTATCGACTGTCCTTGAATGTATTTGCCAATATGTTGCAGACGTGATGGTACTGAATGAGATCATCGAGCAAGCGGGCCGCCAGAGCCGCGCCAGCGACCAGAACGGTACGACAACACACTATTCATGCCGATGCCTTCGGAACAACGCTATCTCTTCGCATTCTGACTTTATTTTACCAACGTTCGATGTTTCTCTACTTGCTTCTTAATACCTACAGTCTCAAAAAACTTAAATACACAAACACTGACAGATCACACTTTACCGGTATTTGCTCATTATGCAACAAAAATGGCATAATTGGCAAAAGGAAACAATATAACATACATTTGTGGATGTCATTTATTGGCGATGCCTACAGCCGTCCGATAGAGAGTACTGCACCCGCACGCACTTAGTTGAAGAAAAATATACAAATTATAGGCAAAATTGTTTTGGCACAATTGTAACACCGAACAGCTATGCAAGATTGAAAAAGTTCACGATTAAGAAATTGTTTCCATAACTTCTAAACAAAAACCTTTAAATAAATAAAGGAAAAATACTTCTGGAAAGAATGTTCAGTCAGTATCAGGCTAGCGATTTTTCTTCGACTGCCCACGAGTGAACCGTAGTTGCCTCTACATCCTACTTTGCGTACATACATTATCCTACAATGTTGATTACACTGACATATTGTGTTACACTTAGTCGCAGTCACTGCAATCACATTCTATGCTTCACCAACGTTTGTTTTCCCCAACCCTTATTTTGACAAGCACCGCTTATTTGTGTTAAATTATTTCACACAATTATGTAGCTTGGAGTTGTTTTTGTTTGCATGTTCTGTAACAGCTTAAATCTACTTGAATAATAGTCATGAAAAGAATTCGTGTCATGCATTACTTACATTAATGGTGTATTAATGATGTAATCATAAAGAGCTTCAGAGAATTGCTTATATCACTATGGTATAGCCACGATATTCATATTTTTTGATCAGCAAAAGTTGTACTAGATCAGACGGGCTCAGTAACATTCATGAGCATTTCGAGTAGTTAAGCTAATAAATACGTATGCTTGAGAGCATTGAGTATGGGAGAGTTAGCCACCGCTAGTAATGTTTGAGTTTGATTTGCACGAGGTTACCTGGCACTGTGCTGTGCTATCCTTGGGAGTGTCTCCGACCAGCACCTGAGTGCCACGAGTTTGCGCATCCTTCGAGTTTTTGTAGATAAATGACAGCCAGCAAAGTCGCAAAAAATATGGATATTGGTGTCTAGAATTTAATGTTAAGATAATTCCAATAAAAGAATGTGTAAAAAACATTATTTCTGCAATAAAATTCATCTTTTATTGGAAACAAATTTTACTGATATAAAATAATGAGCGAATACTAACAAAAATTATTTCTCTCTCTCTCTCTCTCGAACACACACACACGCATTCTCCGGTTATCGGGACAACAGTGTCAGTGTACTACTTCCCAACAGCGGAAGACGATGAGGATGGGCCGACGTTCAAGGAGAAACTCCTCGAGTGCCTGATGAAGGGAATAGACTTCTTCTGTGTGTGGGACTGCTGTTGGTTGTGGCTGGAGTTTCAGAAGTACGTGGCGCTGCTGGTGTTCGATCCCTTCGTAGAGTTGTTCATCACGCTGTGCATCGTCGTGAACACGCTGTTCATGGCGCTGGACCACCACGACATGGACAAGGATATGGAGAGGGCGCTCAAGAGTGGCAACTATGTGAGTAGCAGAATTATGTATCATATAAAATTCAACTCTCTGCTAGGGACAAAAAAAACTATTTTAGAACCCGCTATTTTCAACGATTTGATTTCATGTGAAACTAACATTTGTTTCATGGTACTTTTCAGTTTTTCACTGCGACATTCGGAATAGAAGCAATGCTGAAATTAATAGCTATGAGCCCAAAGTACTACTTCCAAGAAGGATGGAATATATTTGACTTTATTATTGTGGCCTTATCACTGTTGGAGTTGGGATTGGAAGGTGTTCAGGGTTTGTCTGTGTTGCGTTCCTTTCGTTTGGTATGTATCTTTTTTCTTATCACTTAATAATATAATGTGTTCCCATTAATCGATATCATTCATTTGTCTCCTTGTTCATTCGTCTTACTAACTCCATACTCACTCTTATGTCTTGTACTTCTACAAGTTTAACTTTATTTGCTAAACCATCATTGATGTTTCGTCCATGCTTGATGTACTCTGTCTCCTTTTTTTAACTCCACAATTAACTTGACTCATAAGACCATCTCATAAATCACGCACATAAGTGACTAATGTTAATATATGGTATATATAAATGTGGTGAAATATTTTCAGCTACGTGTATTTAAACTGGCCAAGTCTTGGCCGGCGCTAAACCTAATTATATCCATAATGGGTAGGACGGTGGGAGCTTTAGGGAACTTGACCTTTGTACTTTGCATCATTATATTCATATTCGCTGTGATGGGGATGCAGTTGTTTGGCAAGAACTACACAGGTTCTAATTTAAAAGAAAATTTAGCATCTCTAATTAAAGAATTAAGCTTCATTATTAATTATTCAGCTTCACACAACAGAAATTTTTACACTGGGCTTGATTCAACATTATTTTCATGAGGAACTGAAGTGTCCTCGCTGTGGCTTTATAACACGGAATGTGGCTCAGGAACGCAGGCGAGCCTGAAACGAGACACGTTATAAAGCTATGCCACGCAGCTTCAGATCATAATTTAAGCTTTGCATCGAGTAACATAGATTTGACTTGCAGCTTCGCTTACGAAGGGTACTTTGATGCATCAGGTCGTCTACTGATGGGATCTATGTCGTTATACGAGACAAACCAAATTAGAACATAATACATGTAACTGTTAATCTAAATGTTATCGATCCAAAAGCTCTCACGTTAAAAACTAACATAAATCCCACTCATACAGAAATAATTCTGTGCACATCGATAGGTAACTCAAGCACACATTTGCTAATGTAAGAGGCCCCCAATCACTCACGCCAGCACTGCATCTAAGAGACACGAGTGAGTGATCGAGGGCCGCGAGAGGGTTCCGCAGTAGCATAGGTGAAGCGCCGGTAAGCGAGCTTGTGTGACGCCTTGTATCACAATTTGTAATTGCAGCTTCGAGTATTCAAATTGGCAAAGTCATGGCCGACACTTAATTTACTCATCTCCATAATGGGTAGGACAATGGGTGCCTTGGGCAACCTGACCTTCGTATTGTGCATCATTATTTTCATATTTGCCGTGATGGGTATGCAACTATTCGGGAAAAATTATGTGGGTAAGTGTAATTGGTGGGAGTGTTGCATGTACATTGGTGTTTGATTGGAGATGTTGACTGTTGGTTCGCGGTTCAGAGCCCGGTGCAATGACACAAATATATTTCAGCAAGACCCGTGACTTATGACTCGTTCATGTTGGGTACTTTGTTGCTAACTTCAACAACGAGCAACGACTCATTTCATCAAAAGTATTTCTATCTTCTAGAATTAGTTGTTTGGGAAAGCTAAGAACATTACTAAATTCATTAGCGCTACATTTTCGGTTTGCCTCATTAATGATCTAAATCATTCCTTACAAAGTTTTTCATTATAACCAAATTATTATAGGTTTTTACTTTCCGTATGATTATCAAACATTCAGTCATAAGTTACCCAGCACATCAAGTCAAAATTTCAAAAAGTAAATCGAAAATTGCTCAGTCCCTGTTGAAGTATGTTTCTGTTTCATTGTCTGTTAAAGTGTGGATGAGATCATTTAAAAAGTATTTTATTATGAACTCATTAATTCTACGCCATTTATAATCAAGTTTGCCCATCAATATTATCGGGTTTGCTCACAATAAATTGTGATTGAACGGCTGGAATCCGTTTCAACCTTTATTTATATTCTTGATTGCAATAAAACGACCGTTAGTTTTGTAATGAAACAAATGATGGGAAACTATGTATGCTGTAACTACTGAAAAATATTGAATTCATGACAAGTCGTTACATGGCGTATCTGAATAGATCTAGCGAGTCCACACTTTAACTGGGGCTCTGCGTCGCAGTTTGAATAGTGGATATTGTGTTTATGTGCGTCACACTGTTGTGCTCATTAGACGATTGGTAAGATTTGATGTGTCCCCTTCCAAGTGAGCCTGATACCCTCAAAGTATGTACAGCCCTCTTTCTAAAAGCCCAAAAAAGGCGCCTCACTTGTGAGACATAACGCTACCTAGCTATCTTTCATGTTTCCTTTATACATCTTTTCTTTGGACATTTTCAATATGTTTACGTTTTCTAAGCCTTCTGTCAGCGCTATATTTACATCTCTAATATCTATAGTACTGTTATGGCATGCTGTTATAGTAAGTACAATGTTGGAGTTTTTATGTAGATTAGTTAATCGCATGCTAAAGATTAAGGTACCGAGGAATATTAGAGAAATAGAGGTACCTACTATAGCACAATATTTACAATTACGAACAAGCTTTGATATCTGTCGCGGTGTGGGAATTAAAGTGACTTTTATGCCAAGTTTTCTATCGCTATCTCTTTCTATTGCACACTGCGACAAATAATGCATTTTGTGATGTAAAACGCTAATTGCTTTAATAATACAATATTTAAACTATAAAATATATCTCTTTACTTACATGTATCTATTTAAATATATATTAAACAAGTATTTTATAAATTTGAGTTTTATAAATGCCATCGTAAGGCTTACTGTGGTCGTCCTTCACCTAGCTGTCTTTAGTAGAAACACTATGTGTGTGTGAGCTGTGCCTGTATAAGTAAAGAGGGCATATTTTGGAAAGACAGAGGCTGTATTATGACGTATGAATTTCAGAATAATAAATATTAATTTAAGGACTTATTGTATAGCTTTTGGCATGTAGTTCTTTTTACCCTTACTATTAAAATTAAATTAAATTATAACTTCAGTCAGTTTCTGATGCTACCGAACTCCTCCTCCCAGGAGGTGGATGTCCATCAAGTTTACCCAGCCGAACCAAAAAGGGTTCCTATCGTAACATCACTAATATTCCTTTTTGATGCCTACACATAATTTGATAACGTCAAAATACATCCTTTGCTCTATAAATTTGATTTCCAAACGTAACTCTCGATCATATATTAATGTGTTTATATGTACGCACAGATTACGTCGATCGATTCCCGGACGGAGACCTCCCCCGGTGGAACTTCACGGATTTCATGCACAGTTTCATGATCGTATTCCGAGTGCTATGCGGAGAATGGATTGAGAGTATGTGGGACTGTATGTTGGTCGGCGATGTCTCTTGTATACCTTTCTTCTTGGCTACCGTCGTTATTGGTAATCTTGTGGTTAGTATTTTTTACTTTTATTACACTTGCTACCTTAATAGAGGTTTAGGTCACAACGCCAAATCTACCAAACGCAACGTGTCATGGGTTCGATCCTCGTACGACAAGCATTTGTGTGATCCAAAATCGATTGTTCTGAGTCTCTAGGTGACCTCCTCGCGACCAAAAGATTAAATTCCTTTGTACTAGACTTCAGACATATCTTGTTAACAGTTAACGTTTTTGTGACTTACTGACGTATTGACATTTTTAGTCTACCTGTTTACCTTTATTTTCCCTTCGAATCCCTACATTGCATTTGCAAACTACACGAAGTATCTTACACATATAATAAAACACTTCCCTTAACCACATTTCAGGTACTTAACCTTTTCTTGGCCCTGTTACTGTCAAATTTCGGTTCATCGAGTTTGTCGACGCCAACTGCCGACCAAGATACCAATAAAATAGCGGAAGCCTTCAACAGGATATCAAGGTTCATAGACTGGGTGAAAAGAAACGTCGCCGATATTCTGAAGCTGTTGAAAAATAAGTTGACCAATCAGATAGCGATCCACGCACCCGGTAAGATGTGTGATTAAATAAAGACTCAATGAGACGATGCGAATATCGTGCGAGTTGCCTTACATTGCGCAGTTGTAAGGCTCTGAGATTATAATTGATCGAAAAGTACGGGTAATGTAACGCAAGTCGTGCAATGTTTTCGGTATCGTTTACATGAGTCTGATTGCCCGTTTGGTGTGGCATGTCGATGTTCTTCTGTTCCTATACCTAATGTAGATATTGTTTGTATGTAAACTGTCTTTTGTTCCGCCTTGTGTTGAAGTCCTTCAGTTTGACAGAATTATAAAGAAAGTTAAATATGATTGCCATGAGTTGATTGACCGTAATAACACACCTGTCGTATTTATTGAGTTACCTCTGAACAATTAAATTATTTGCAATCTTTTTTGTGGTAGTTGGTGGAATACTTTAAAAAATACGACTTCATTAGTTGTTTGCAATCAACGGCAAAAAAAACGTCTCGAAAAATATTTAAATGTAAAATATCAGTGAATCCCGGTTGGTGTTGTAGCATGATTTGTTAATTAATAAATGTTTGATATAGCATGAATTGTATGTAACAAAATATTTGATTGCGTGTTGATATATTGTGACCACTGTGCGTTGCCTGAGCCCTAGCGACCCAAGTGTAGAAAGCAGACCCTTTTATATAAATGTCGTGTGTTTGAGTCCTCGTCATACTGTTGTATTCATTCTGTATCTATTCCTCTCATTTCATACTCTCATTACAAGTAAAAATATAATTCGTCCAGTCCAATACTGAATAACTTAATGACTTTGTCTTACTGAAAATAAATCATTTCCAATTATGATTCTCACTTGAACCTTTTTATGATATTTCTCAACGGTTGCACGAACATGAGTTAGTTTTGGTGTACATACGTAACGTTAATAATAGCGTTGCACCATAGGAACTCTAAATCCTACTCGTTAAAAAGAACTTAATCCAAAGTAAAAATGTTTTCTTTTACATCAAAAATGTTAAATTAGGTACGTTTTTTTGTTTAATTGCAATAAAAAGTTGCAATAGCTTCCGTCCGTAATGACTTCTATAAAGATTGGTCATTTTTTTTTTTATTAATGTCGTACCTACTTCATAAAAAACATATAAAATGGTAAATCCGCTGTCTGCTCTACGTAAAATGTTGTCATCTAGCGGAAAACGACGTATAGCCGGCCTAAGATTCGTGACCATTTGAGAAAATGCTTTCCGAAAAGTCTTGGAACCGAAACTGTTACGCATATCACAATTATTCACTCATTTGCTTCTAATATGACTGTTGCTACTCATGTAATTTAAGGCTTTTATGTGTTGTATGCATGTGTACTATCTGTCATTTCATATCATCTTAACATTATCATTGTTAAATGTGCACTTTTGATGTTGTTTGTTTAAAACTGTAAGTATATCCTAAACATGTCTGTGTCCTTATTAAATAGTAGTCAGATGTATGCAGTAATATTTCAGAATTCAATTGGAAATTCAATTGTTTGGTAATAATAATTTTCGTAACGAACTAATACAAAATTGCTTAATCAGAATATAAATTTCACTAAATATCTTGCTGAATATCATATTATTATTTGTAATCACAATCACTTGGTACAGAGGATTTAAAGACAATACTAATTCTATCGAGATATAAGAATTATTCAAGTTATCCTGGTCTGATTTCTATGCTTGGTCGTCGATCGTCGTGAACGCACCGTGGGCACATCGTACGGCACGTAGGCTTAAAGGCGGCATTGTGTGGCCGCTGTGTCTCCTCAGAGCGAGTCGACAACGAACTGGAGCTGGGCACAGACCTCGACGACGCCGTATTGTACAAAGACAAGAAACTAAAAGACCAAGTAGAAGTAGCTATAGGTGATGGTATGGAATTCACGATACCAGGTAAACAACAAGTCCTAATACGATAAGTTATTTCGTCGTCTAACCGATAATACTCACCCAGATGTTTGTGTTCTAGGTGACAATAAATACAAGAAAGGAAAAATGTTGTTAAATAATATTAACGCCATAACAGATAATCATAGAGACAACCGGTTAGATTGTGAATTAAACCATCATGGTTATCCTATACAGGTAAGAAGAGATCGAACAGTATACAACTTTGCAATGAGAAATGTAGCTATGTATGTATCAATACTTCATGGTAATATTTTTGTTCAGGACGACGATACAATAAGTCAGAAATCATACGGCAGTCATAAAATTAGGTCATTCAAAGATGAAAGTCATAAAGGCTCAGCAGATACGATAGACGGTGAAGAGAAGAAGGATGCCAGTAAAGAGGAATTAGGTTTAGAAGAAGGTCAGTAGAACAAACATTCATAACTCGTATAACGAAAAAACTAGTTTGATGGTATTGTTAAAATGTTTGATCTTATTGTAGAAATGGTTGAAGAAGAGGAAGATGGGAAGCTTGACGGAGGTCTAGGCAAGACAGACATTATAGTAGCGGCTGACGAAGAGGTCGTGGACGACAGTCCCGCCGACTGCTGCCCCGAGCCCTGCTACGCGAAGTTCCCATTCCTCGCTGGCGATGACGAGTCACCGTTCTGGCAAGGCTGGGGCATGCTCCGACTGAAAACTTTCAAACTCATTGAAAACACGTATTTCGAAACGGCTGTGATTACCATGATTTTGCTCAGTAGTTTGGCTTTGGTAAGATATTTTAAAATATTTCTTCGTCTTGTTCCATAACTTTATATGATTCTTGTACCTAATAATATTCGTTTTCTACAGGCTTTAGAAGATGTAAATTTACCACATCGACCGATTCTTCAGGATATCTTATATTATATGGATCGTATCTTCACCGTCATTTTCTTCATTGAGATGTTGATCAAGTGGCTTGCCCTCGGCTTCCAGAAGTACTTCACAAACGCTTGGTGTTGGCTTGACTTCATTATTGTCATGGTAATATACTGCTTTAATATTATTCTTTATTACCCTTGAACTAACAGTTTCTTTACAGATGTCAAGGCAACAATCATTGTTTTGACTATCAAACTAAGTCAGGATACATGTAATAGGTTTAAGAGCGTAGTTTTATTTAAAGGACTAATCAACATATTTGAAGCTGAAGAGATCAAGTAAACCATAAAGTATCCTGGATTTAATTATAACTAGGTGTAAGATCTATGTAGCAATATAACGTGAATGATTGATGTGGCGTTAGTTGTCGCTCGTAAACCACGGCGCGGTGATGGCGGGCGCTGACGACATCCCGGCGTTCCGTTCGATGCGCACGTTGCGCGCGCTGCGGCCGCTCCGCGCGGTCTCTCGCTGGGAGGGCATGCGCGTGAGTACGCGCCACCTGGCGTGGCTCGTCGCTGTCTGTGTCGGTACTGTTGCGTTGCACATCGAAACAATAAAACCAGTCCAAAAAAATATGTGTCTTGAATCAGAATAAATAACTAAAGCAGACAAGTCCAGCAAAAAATACCAATATTTCTCTGGAGCATTTTATTTCTGAAGTATTCTAAGTTTAAACGAAAAGTGTACACCAACATTGACCTTTTAAACTGAATATTAATTTATAATAAAGTTTTTATAAAATGTGCTAGATGTGCAACGCAACTCAAAGCGTGCAGCTTTGATTGTTCGATGTCTATGGCAGTGGAACCTCCGATCAGCCTCACCTCGCTGCCTCGAGCTCTCGATGTCGTGCTGTTTGTTAATGGATACCGCTTCTATGTGACTCTCTTACCCACAAACCCTGCTACCAAATACTAAGGCAATATAGTGAAGAGCCTTCACAGAATGACTTGAAATCCTTATATTTTCAAGTGCATGAACCAACACGACTTCTGTATTGGTGTTGTTGTACGAGATGGTGCTGTTTTCAGGTAAAAACAATTATATTTTTCATATTGAAGAAAAATGATTTCCTGAAAATGGCACATTGTCTTGAATGCTGTCGATGTCAAAAGCATAATATTTATTCGATATTATTTTGTTCTCAACATTTGATAAAGCTTTATTTGTAGGACATCAGAGAAATCAATGTCCAGTTTTACGTGTAGCCAGCGTCCGATATCTTTGATGTCCTCAAATTGGCCTTGTGTACAAATGTATTTAACATGTGTTTTCACCTTCTTCTTACTATTTTTGGTTGATGTCTGCGTCTTGAATAAGGTCGTCACAATATTTTCTATTCCTTAGATTTGCCAAAGGTCGTGTTTCTTCAACCGCTTTTTATGGTGGTTATCTGATTTACAAATCGTTATAATGGTCTTGTGTTATTGTCTTTTTAGGTCCTGCTAAAACGTGGAATATATTGTTGTATAATAAAATGGTTGAAATATAAATTGTCTCAATATGCAACCCTTGATTTCATCAGGTCTCGCTTATAAACTTCGTAGCGGGGCTTTGTGGCGCCGGCGGCATTCAGGCGTTCAAAACGATGCGAACGCTGCGCGCACTGCGCCCGCTCAGAGCCATGAGCCGCATGCAGGGCATGAGGGTACGTACCGCCCTGCGCCGCCGACAACCTCCACACTAGCGCTCATCCATCCACCACACACTTCGCTCCACACTTCACATTCACATTTCTCTTTCAACTTCTATGATCATTATTTTACATTATAATATTTCCAACATTCAAGTATCGGCTCCTGTTTTCGATATTTCTGCATCAATCACTTGATCTTATTGGTTTTAAATTGTTAATTTGGACAGTTGTTACCAATCATTGGCAGTAGTCGATTATCGATTTAATTATTATTAGAGAATCATTTTGAAGTGGTCGGTGGCACCCCTGAATGGCTTAGTATCATCACTGTTCGTCATAAACCTCTCTTATAATGGTTCAATTGGATTTATTTTAGGGGAGATATTCATCCATGTTTTGGTCTACTTTTCTATTGGTCTTATTATTATTACTAGCTAGAGTAGTGTTTTGTTATTACTTAGTTTCTTGGAATGCTAATTTATATTCTGCACCTTAGATTTTATTCTTCTTGTATCTTCATCGTACGGGCGGCAAGTCGCATGTGTTAATTACTACTAGTTCATACATTGTGGATGGCTAACTTAGACTAAAAGGTAAGAGTAGTGTAGTTTATATATTGCTTTTATTTGTGCTTCAGTGTTCGATGTTATGTTAATAAATTATTCATTCTAGACAATGTAGATATTGACCAGTCTCATTCAGATCAGTATCATTTACATAATCACCAAATCAATCAAATAGTAAATCAAAGTAACTTGAACCGCTACATGGTACTTGCACTTGACTAAGAACTTGCTTCGGATCAATTCTTTGCTCTACTAAACAAACGTGATTGTATGTGAGTTCAGTATGTGTTAAGGCTTCTCCTAGTTGGTGAGTAACGTGTGTGTGTGGTGACAGGTGGTGGTGAACGCGCTCGTACAGGCGATCCCGTCCATCTTCAATGTGTTGTTGGTGTGTCTCATCTTCTGGCTGATCTTCGCCATCATGGGTGTACAGCTGTTCGCTGGGAAGTACTTCAAGGTGATTATTGAATCTATAATTATGATTTTTGCAAAGTTATGACTTGGTTGTTCAACATACTATAACATTGTCATCGAGTTAGCTTTTTCGGTAACACCTTAAAATGTGATAAAAACCAGTTGCTTTAACACCATATTCTTTTATTAATTTATGTAACTTACTTGAACCTAAACCACACATTCATGAAACTCACTTTTCTTTCTTCTTCTTTTCTCAGTGCGTGGACCTGAACCACACGACGTTAAGCCATGAGATCATCCCGGATCGGAATGCGTGCATCTTAGAAAACTACACCTGGGAGAACTCGCCGATGAACTTCGACCACGTCGGCAAAGCCTACTTATGCCTCTTCCAAGTGGCCACCTTCAAAGGCTGGATACAGATCATGAATGACGCCATCGATTCCAGAGAAGTAAGCTCAAAATCATTTTGTATTTAGTTTTGCAAGCTGTCTCTAAAATTGTTAAGATGGATATTTCCCACGTAAAGCAACACAAGAGAAAAAAACTATCAACGGCTTAATGCACGGGGGCCAGCCTAGTTACCTATTAATGCTCATATCTTTCATTTCAGGTGGGCCGCCAACCGATCCGCGAGACAAACATCTACATGTACCTTTACTTCGTATTCTTCATCATATTCGGGTCATTCTTCACTCTCAACCTGTTCATAGGAGTAATCATCGACAACTTTAACGAACAGAAGAAGAAAGCCGGTGGTAGTCTTGAGATGTTCATGACTGAGGATCAGAAGAAATACTACAACGCCATGAAGAAGATGGGTTCGAAGAAGCCGTTGAAAGCCATCCCAAGACCGAAGGTAAAATTCCTAAATTATCGACTTATAAAAACTGAGTATAACTAACAAATGTTCTGTGAGTGATTGATTTTCCAAAGAAGAAATGACAATGGCTAATGTAATAATGAGACTTGCGGAATTGTTAAAGTTACTAGTGTAACGTTACTTTTTTAAATCTTTGTGACAGCTATGAATTGCTGTACTACTATTATCTACTAGATATTACAAAACGAGCTCGCACAAAAGACTTAAAATTAAACCATTTGCTATCCAGAAATGGTTGGAGTAATGATGACCATAACTTGCGTTACTTTTTCCGGAGAATCACCCACCTACGGGGTATTTGTTCGATTGTTGATAAACGATGAAGTTTTCAAACATCATATAGGTAACGTTTTTCAATTGTTTTATATCATTTGTCTTGTTCCAGTGGCGGCCGCAAGCGATCGTGTTCGAGATAGTGACTGACAAGAAATTCGACATGATCATCATGTTGTTCATCGGTTTGAACATGTTGACCATGACGCTCGACCACTACCAGCAATCGGAGACCTTCAGCACTGTCCTCGACTATTTAAATATGATATTCATCGTGATATTCAGTTCAGAGTGCCTACTAAAAATGTTCGCCTTACGCTATCATTACTTTGTTGAGCCTTGGAACCTCTTCGATTTCGTAGTAGTCAATTTCTCAATTCTTAGTAAGTATAATTCATTCGAAATATTCGTTTATAATGATTACTACAGGTTCACTCATGTTCTCCTTCTGTTTCCAGGTTTGGTACTCAGTGATATTATAGAAAAATATTTTGTGTCACCGACTCTACTGAGAGTGGTGAGAGTAGCGAAAGTCGGTCGAGTGTTACGTCTCGTGAAAGGTGCAAAGGGTATCAGGACGTTATTGTTCGCGTTGGCCATGTCACTGCCAGCTCTGTTCAACATTTGTTTGTTGCTCTTCCTCGTCATGTTTATCTTTGCTATCTTTGGAATGTCATTCTTCATGCACGTCAAGGACAAAGGTGGCCTTGATGACGTGTACAACTTCAAGACCTTCGTGCAGAGTATGATCCTGCTGTTCCAGGTCTGTTGGCTTGTGTAGTCACTTATTATGGACATTTTCTGTCTGTTCATATTCTCCACTAATATTGCTGTGTTGTAGATGTCGACGTCGGCTGGGTGGGACGGTGTGCTAGATGGCATTATCAATGAGGAGGAGTGTGACTTGCCGGACAATGAGCGAGGTTACCCGGGCAACTGCGGCTCGGCGACTATCGGCATCACCTATTTACTGTCCTACCTCGTTATATCTTTCCTCATTGTTATCAACATGTACATCGCCGTCATTCTCGAAAACTATTCCCAGGTAAAATATTCCTTATTACTTTTTACCGTTCACTTGCTTTAGTATAATAAGTCCCTTTAAAGTAAATATCTATAAATCTTAAACTGTCACTGTCTTAACTATATCTTGTCGCATTCTGCCCACAGGCGACAGAAGACGTGCAAGAAGGTCTGACAGATGACGACTATGACATGTACTACGAGATATGGCAGCGGTTCGATCCAGATGGTACGCAGTACATCCGCTACGATCAGCTGTCCGATTTCTTAGACGTATTAGAACCGCCGCTGCAGATCCACAAGCCTAATAAATACAAAATCATATCGATGGACATCCCGATATGTCGCGGCGACATGATGTTCTGTGTGGACATCCTCGACGCGCTCACCAAGGACTTCTTCGCGAGGAAGGGGAACCCCATCGAGGACCCCGGCGACCTGGAAGTGGGGCGGCCGGACGAAGTGGGCTACGAGCCCGTATCGTCGACGCTGTGGCGCCAGCGCGAGGAGTACTGCGCGCGGCTCATCCAGCACGCGTGGCGCCGCCACCGGCGCGCGCACGACGAGCCGGGCGCGCCGCCGCCGCACGAGGACGGCGCGGAGGGCGCGCCCACGGCCGTGCTGCTGGACGCCGTGACGCCCAACGGGCACCGCGTGGTGCTGCAGGCCGGCGGCGCGGCCCCGCGCGCGCCCGACGCCGCGCCGCCGCCCGCGCCGGTCTGACCCGCGCTGGCGCTCGCGCTGCTGCCCGCGCTGGTCGACGACGCGCCGCTGCCGCTGCCCGCACCGCTGCCCGAGCTCCTGAGCCCACCCAAGCGCACTTAATTATTGTTTACGCTAGACGTGTCGCGTGTACATAGTAGCGGGCGGGAGCGACGCGCGCGACCGGCGCCGCCGCGCGTCCGCGCCGCGTCCCCCTGGACGTTGTTCTTTCGCGTTCTAGAGACGTTCGACGTGTTTACTGGAGTGTTTTGTATTCGCGTGGCCGAAGCTTAGTGATCGTTTGTTTTGCGACCGATGTTCGCGCGCGTTCACCGTGTTCTGTCGTTCCGATCCGTATCCGTTCGTTGGTGTTCGTGTTCGGACCTGTTCCCGGTGAGTGGAGCCTGCGATCGGAGAGGATCGTTCTCGCGAGCGTGCCCTTTTTTATTCGTCACTAGTGATGTAATGTAAGGTATTGGATAAAATTGAGGAAACTCTAAAAGCTTATTTTTGTATTCGATGAATATCACTGTCTATCTGTAAAATTCTAAAACAGCTGTACTTATAAATATTGTGAAGTTCAATGATTTGTTACCGATTGTGAGATATCATTTTACTTCCCCAAAATGGTGTCGAGCAATAGCACAACTAGTTGTTACCGGGTACTGTGTGTGCAGTGTGTGCAGTGTGTGCAGTGTGTAGTGCCGGTAGCGGTGCGGCGGAGGCGGCGCGCAGTGACTCGCTTGTTACGTTCAGCTTGCCAGTTGCCATATCACCGCAGCATCGATGTAGCACTCATGTTACTCCTACGACTCAGCCTTTGTTTACATTACATACATTAACGTCAACGACTCGTCCGCATTATCGGGCGTTAGTATAATCGTATCTAATAGTCGCTTAAGAGAAGCAATGGCTACGCCGATTCATATCAATTTTGTCCGAATAGTTTTTAATAGTTCCAATTTGTAAGCTTCTCACTGTACCGAAATGGCGCATGTCGCGTCTGTCTATACGAGGTCGGCTGCCGTCGACACCTCGGTTATAAGAGAGTTTAGAGAAATTTTTGCAACGTTATCTATATAAGCTTAACAAATCAGCTGTGAAATCGGTACCAGAATTCACTTCCGTCCTAATTCAGTACGCATCATAGGAATCGAGCCATTTTATGTAACGCGCACTTTCCACATTACCTAGTTAATGTAATTGCCTTCCCCTGATTACATTAGCTGCAGGCGCGCGCCGATCGCAGCTCGCGGCATGGCGCGGCCGCGGGGACACTGCGGCTGGCTTTGACTCGTTGTATCGGAATGGACATTTGACTTAAACGACACGACTTGCAAAGCGCAGACAACAACACTCCATATGATTTCTAACAGTTATAAACAAGTCAATAAATTTTGGGATAGCACAAGATAACTTCGAGACTTTTTGATCTCTAAGAACGAGTACTTACTTAGAACTGTTGGAGGTCGTGGCAAGTGATGTAAGCGGGCAGGTCTCCCGGTGACGTCACACGCCGGCTCCGATCGTCGCGTGCTCCGCTATATAGTACCTTTATCAGATAATTGCGAGCGGGCTGGTACTGCTTCGACGAGTGTTGCTCTTGCAGATTACATTTTGACGATGTTGATAATGTTTAACGTTCATTCACGATGTACAACCGATTCGGCTACTTGAAAGACATCACTGTAATTAGCAATAAGATAATATTGATATACCTAAGAGATCGAACGTCCCTTACCGAGTAAGGTAGATATTATTGAAGTATTGTTTATTTTTCGATTGACATCTCTCTAGATAGACGGAGGTCGTGAGCGGAGGCCGCTCGGGCGGCGCCGCGTACTCACGACGGTTCACTTCTGTGACAGTATTGTCTTTTCTAGCACAACAGACTAATAAATCATTCAATTTTTGTAATTTAACTTTGGAAGTGGTCAATTTTCTACTACTCTGTAAATATTGAGAGCTTATTGCCGGGTAGATCCCAAACCGCACGTCGCAACACGTAATTTATATTATTATGTCTACTATCTATTGATATCAGCGATACGTAATAAGCTTGAAGCAATAACGTTAACGTGTGCTCGACGAGAGGTTTCGCTTTTCATTACCTTGTACGGAACATGTCACCGAATACTTGTGTGTCGGTTATTTTCAATTGGTTTACATAAAACGTGAAAGAGTTCTGAAGTGCAAGACAATTCTAAGTGTTGCAAAGTTTAAAGAGTCAGTGTATCGTAAACTAAATGAGACGCTTACCGTTTTGCACATATTTTGCAATAATTATGGTTACAAAATAATGATTATGTAGATAATTTAATAAATAAATTGTGCGGGGAGTGAGCGAGCGAGATTCCCCGTCGCTTGCGCACGCTCCGCGCACCGCCCCGAGGCGTCGCGCGCGTCGCTCGCGTCGGTCGCGCTCGTCGCGCGGCGGACTGGCGACACTGTTGCGTTCCCTCTCATTGCGTTCTGTTACGTCTGACGTTACCTTTACGTTCAACACAAGAGTAACTTATCTGAGAGCCGTGTGGAGCGATTCACACTCTGTCCTTTAATATATATAATATTATATTGCGCTTTGGAAGACTGATCGGATAAGATGATCTTGAACATTTGTTTTAATGTCCTTGTTAACGTGTTTGTAAAAATCGAAAGTCAAAAACTGTAACTTAAAGTCACGTAAGTATTCTAAGTTTAGAAGTATGATTTAACTCGACAATACTGATACTCTCACCTAGTTAGTACTGTGTAACACTCGCCTATGTACACCAATTGTTGATTACTAGCTACCTATATAGTGAATGTGAATATAAATATGATTAGCCAGTAAACGTTTAACAAGCTAGATAATTATTTGCCGTACAATAAAGTCAGTCAAGAAATCAGAATTTATTTGAATGGGGATTTCTTTGAAATATAAACGAAAGCGAATTTATTTACAAAATAATTGTAGTAAGGGTTCGGAATCCTATTTCCCGTTTAAGATGTGTAGCGTATAGCGCTGCAGTCGACCGTATGGCCCACTGGTGTACACGTACCTAATCAAATTCTGATTTCTTTATATTTTAGTCTTTTTGTTATCACAAAAATGCAACTGATGATGTATAAGCATTTGTGTGATAGAAGAACTACGATCTAAGTGTATTTATTGTTTGAAGCTCCTCGTAGCGTTAATGTTGAGCTTGAAGAGTTCCATACGGCTCTGTACGACATGGGACTATCGAATGTCGTCACTTTTTGTTGGTGAAACCAAAGTTATATCTACTATTAGGCATATTTGCACAAAGAAGTTGTGTTTAATTAAGTTTAGACAATAAGTTATAATATCATTGTATTGTTTATTTTAACTATACTTATGACAAAAAAGTGAGTTCAGTTTGCTGAATGATAGAGGTTTAATTGAGTATTTATTATATATATTGTTGAAGTTTGTACAAAATAAATTAAGTAAACGATAAAATATAGAACTTGACTGCTTTGTTCTGTCGTTTTATTTTGACATACATTTATGAATCTATCCTCGATCAGTAACTGTTTGATAAATCAGTTTACAAAGGATAGAAACATGAGTCCCCCAATATCCTAGGTGTTCAAATTTCCATCTAGGCAAGCTGCATTCTAACCAATCCGGCCTTAACTTGATAAATTAAATCCCAACAGATATTCAGGGCGTTTGGCACATGGACTAACGCCAAACAACAATATCCTAAAAAATAAAATATTTATTTTTAGATATTAATGACCTTCGTTAAAATACCTAATTAAAAAAATATATCTTTATAAAGCCTTGACCTAACATGATATTTGATTATCTTTATTTAAATAAGGTCAAAGTCATGAGATAAAATCATAAATAATTAGCGAGTCAAGGGTTCACAACATTTTTTCTTTTTATCGTTTTAAAAGAGTTATTGGTGGGAAAAGTTTAATCTAATTTGAAATTATTGTTGAAAATATTATTTAGTTTATCACAAAACACACCAGATTGGACTGTGGCTGACGCAGCTTAGGTTGTATTTCGTTATGCTAATAATAAGGATACAGAACCGACTTTAAAATAAATAACGTCAAGGCTTCGTTGAGAGAAACTTAACGCTTTTTTACGGGACCAAATAGCTATTTCACGTTAAATTAAAGATCTCGAAAAAAAGACTCTGACGCATTGAGTTCGTACTTCTCATTGAAGTCGGTTGGAATGCAAACGTAAGTTTTGTGATATTGTCGCTTAGTATCGCAATAAAACTGAGGTTCTTTATCTCGACCTTGACCTATTTTACACTTGTTATGTAAACACAGTTTAGTTAGCTGACCTGCCCTTAACTACAACCCCACAATCCCCCGCGAGGTCAGCAAATAAAACGGCATTGTCTATTTTTATTTATGTTTTTTATTAATAATATACAAAACTTTCCTATACATTTTTATAAATTACAAAATGTCATGAAGTTTTTGGATATACTAGTATGTACCTAACAACCTAACTAGGGCGGCAAAATATAATATTCATTTAGTCTTTATTCACTTGTGTTGATTTTACATTGATATAGAAAACATTCCGAATAACTGAGTTGCGCCCTGAAACAAAAACCTTATGTTATTTATTTGAATACTATAATACGCGAATATTCCAGTAGAAAATTCTATAAATTCATCGATGGTTTTGGCCACTTGAAGCAAAATTCATTATATATAGATTATATTTTCAGAAGGAAAATACTGCTTTTCTGCGTTAATTCTTTTCTTAATTCACACAAATAAAAAACGAAGAATCTCTTTTACGCTTGCACAAAGTATCGGCATTGTGAAGTGGGTATCACAATTTATTTAGATACCTACTTAAAACATGCAATCTCAATAAATAAACGACTGATTTATTTCAGCGGTATTCTTATTCATTTGGTTATTTTAATGGTTGTATTACATTTATTTTAGGCGCGTTTTGTTTTTTTTAACTGATATTAAAAGACAACAAGATTGTTAACCTTTTTTGAAGTACCTAAACCAAAGAGTATACCCAAGTGGGTTTTTTTTTTAATATATGAACGACCTAAGTTTATGTTCATATTAAATGTATCACTCACCATTCTATTGCTAGGCTTTACTAGGTCTTGTAGGAGATGGGGCCAGAGCATCCCTGCGACAATAAACCACTACTTGTAATTATTGAATAAACACGTAAGGGTTACCTTCTATACCAGAGATACTCAACCTTTTTATATCAAGCGCGTTTCAGCCATGTTATTGGGCCGAAGTCAAAAACTTTTTAGCGGACTTAATTAGAACGTAATGGGAGGAAAAGAAACAAATGTTTTAAAATATTTTTTCAGCGGGGTTGAGTATAGCTGCTCTATACGAATGTACTATCTGTAGAAAGATAATCGTCTACTGTTTAAAATGTAATTCGAACTACATTACCTAAATTACAACAAATTACTCAAGTACTTCGAAGCATTTAAATACATTTTTAAATGTCTACATCTATTTTAGGCAGCATTACTTAACCTGTCACTTTAATTTGATATTTCAGTGTTTCTCTCTCTCTTTAATTATTACATTAGTTAAATCCAATCGTTATACCCGATATAAGTGTTCACGTAAACACTGTCTCCTTTTTAACTGACATAACGAAAATCTTTAGCATTAATAAAAACTGTTCGAGTGTATGGAGAAGACAGGACCTGACAGGACAGGAATTTCATTTCCATATATGTTTTCACTTAATATTTTCTATTGACGTTAGCAATTACGAAAATGACACTTGTCACTAGCTTTAGATTAAAAGCAGGGATCACGTCATTGATCTGTTTGTAGCGCGCGTAGCAAATTAATTTTGAAAGGGATCTTTAATAAGTTTTAGTTCTACACATGTTTAAATATAGTTGCCAAGGTATCGTAGCTTTAACGTACTAGGTCAACTCGCAACATATTTATCAATTAATAAGTCGTTTGCCGACGTACTTGTTTTGTCTGTATCTTTGCTACGAGGCGTAGCAATTTGCTACATAGTTTGCTACATAGAGAGTAAAAATAAAAATAATAGAATGCGAACTTTTAATTAGCTTTTAAACTATTAGCAAATAGAAGGGGTTTTAGAATTGCAGTTCAGGAATCATCATCAAAATATTTTTAAATTTCGGTTGAACTATTGATACTTTTAGAGCAAATTTTAGTTTTCCCATTAATTCTTACGTTCACCTACTCACCTGTAGTTAAACGTGTTAGCCCGCCATTCTAAATACCTCTGTCCCTTGTCAACTGCGTACCCTGTGTCAATTAGTAATTTCATATTAACCACATATTTTCTCACTTTACTAAGGCTACGAAAATCGATATTAAAAAAGACCGACTACCCAAACAAGGGTACTTTTTTGTTAAGAGCCTGAAGGTTGGAGGGATAGGACAAAGGTAAATAACAAACTTCCATTCGATGTTACTATTTTTATTTATTTTTATTTCCATCTTAGTCTTAAGACAACTGTGTCCTTAACATAGGCACACATACAAGATGCTTGTCAATACATAGGTATATTAACCATATAAATATCTATATAGCATCTATATGTACAATAGTATGTGTGTACCGAAGCCCTCCGTTAAGTAGAAACATGGTCCAGTGGGAGCGGGGCTTCCTACCTAGGGTACGGCGTCCACTATGTGAGCGGCCGCACAGCAAGCTTCTTATAATAATTCACGACATTTAACTGGCAGTGCAACTGACTTGTGCACATTTCGTACCACAACTCACAGATATTAATCGTTAACAGATATGTAGCGCGAGAGTTAATTTACAATAAAGCTGATTATCGCGAATCGAAATATTTTCAAAAATAGTTATGTTGATTTCTCCGTTACGATATAGTGCCGAAATGTTTCACAGCGTCAATATAATTGTGAACTCGTCCTTATTGCTTTAGAGGTACGGGTTACTGGTTCGCGGCTCTTAATTAGTAACTACACCTTTACAATACCAGTCATTAATTTTATTGGAAATATTTATAATTACTTATTTAAATATTGTTTGCAGTGTGAGCAGCGCGAGACGCCGGTCGCCGGGCTGTCGGCGGGAGTCGGACCGCCAGCCGGGACCGGCCCGGAAGGGGTCACCTTCCTCACGATAGAGAATAACTTGATCACAGAATTAAAACATACTAAGTGCTGGACTAACAGTTTCATATTGATATACAGTACTCTAATAACAAAAATAGGATTTTTGGTAAAAATATTTTTTGTTTCTTCTTAACCGATAATTATAATCGTTATTATATCATATTGTGCTATTTTTTTATTAAAAGACTCGTTTAATCGAGGTTAAAATCGACAAACGAAACAAACCACCGCTATGTGAACTTATAATACATCGCAATATTTTACATTACCATGAAAATGAGGTCGTAATAATACAAAGATTCAAACCTTTACTACACTAAGCGATTTACACGACGCTAAGACGATTTAAAATATCAAAATGATTAATATTAAAAAAAATATAAAGACTAAGTTTTACAGTCGAAAAACATATGTAAAATGAACTCTATTTAAAGTAATAACAGGAGATCTGAACGTTTATAATGTGAGACGTTATGTTCGAGTAGCATTGTATGTTTGGAGTACCTAGCTCGGAACTAAACGCTGCCGTCACGAAATCACATCATAACCGATTCGATGGCGACCTCTTTGTGTATCCTGCAATATTAATGGTCCGCGATTCGATACATAACTGATCCATAAGGCAAATTTTTAATAAAGCTTTATCATGACCATAATGCAATATATAAGTCCGGATAATCATAGTAGAAATTAGTTACCGTTAATTAAATCAAAACGAGGACCACCAATTTCTGAATAAATTGAAACAAATACAATGCACGTGAAAATAATAACAATCAAATCATTATTTTTTTATGGGATGCCACAAGCGGAAAAAATTTGTCTACACGCAAAGATTTGCACAATCTCTTGGATAACAAAATGTTAGTCACGAAGAAGAAAAACATTTCATTCCTCAAAAAAAAAATGTTAACAATTTCTTGTGAAAAATTTTCATTGCATTTTACGGCATTTCATTATCGGTCTATGTACAATCAACATCAAAATTTAGAACATTTTTTTATTAATTTTGCTATATTTGATAGTTTTTGTTTTTGTCACTTTGGCGTTGACTGTACATTAATTGGGCATGTTTAATACATCAGATTGTTAAATGTAATGAGATCTAGGCTCTCGCTTGTTAGTCATACACGCTCAATTTTGTTAGTAACACCTTATTTATACATGGACAAGTCAATCTCTTTGAACACGGGCAGAAGTTTAGACAACAAATCAAATACAATATTTAAGTTCTATAATAAAATAATTTTGTGTAAATTTTGGTTGTAATTCGCACTAATAACAATAAGAAAATCACAAGTAATTTTATTTCAATTTAATACAAGGTTTTTGATAGTCGTTGTTTTACTGCCCGTGATTTAGTACCAAAGTTTGTTTCCCCTAAGGCGTAAAATAACCTTTATTTAATTAATCTAAAGTCTATACATAAATACACTGCTTAAATGTCAACAAGCCTGAAATCATATCGCTTTTTTGCTCCAAAGTTGGTCAAAATGTCTCAAGGAAGTGTGAACAGCAATTTGGACTTTTTAGACAGGACTTGCGAGTAACATGAACATATTCAGCAGGTCTTTAAATGTCAGAGCTTTTGCTATCTATTAATTGGCTTCCGAACGAGGTGCACTATAAATATAAAACACTTATAACACGAAATAGAGGATTAGATCTTTTAATAAAAGGCCGGTTTCCGAACAATAAAAGTTTATATTAATTTAAAAAGAAAAATGTCATTATAACTTGATCAGTACAAAAACTACGGTGTGACCGTAGGATTCATGAAGTATTAACTATAATTATCAATAGAATTGTGACTAATTCAGTTACATGAACAAATCAAACATATGTCTGGTCCAAGAATGGATTACTTGTATTCATTTTAGAATCTATTTACATTTTTTTTTAAACATCGTTTTTTTATATTTATTTATGTTTTTTTTTAGATGTTTACGATTTTTCTAACATTTGGTATTGGGCAATCAGAATCCAAATAGTTTTACACAAACAACAATCCCGTGCGGCGTAATGCCATCCGGAAGACAATCGTTTTAATTACATAAAAATTAATTATAGCAATGGTATAAGTCATCACACTAGCATCTTTATTGAGATATTTATATCTATATTGGAATTGCTTATAACTTTCTTAATTTCGATCAAATAGAACTATAGGCAAGACATTATCAGATAAAGCTGATACAGTAAAAAAATACTATTGTAAGTATTCAATATTCATCTGATAATGTTTGTCTGCTGGCAGAATTAGTTAATACTCAGTGACGGGCTATGAGATGGATCCCGGTTGAAAGAAAAGTATATATAATGTGATTTAGTTCGCAGCTTTTAGTCTAGTGATAGAAACAAGAGCGTGACGCGGGAGGTATAGTGTGTGGGGCGGGGCCGGCGCGTGAGTGGGCGGGGCCGGGCGCGTGTGGGCGGGGCCGGCGTGTGTGTGGGTGCGTGTGTGTGTAACGGACAGAAGGCAAGTTACTCTGTGTAGTCCCAGCAGTCCTTCTCGTAGCCCTCGTGCACGTGCTCCAGCAGCACCTTGCGCCGGCTGTCGCAATATCTGCAGACAATAACGATTAAAGTTAACACTTGCATCCTAGTCATTTGTCGTACGACAAGGCTTAAGTTAAGTCATGTAAAAAGGTTGTTGACTACGTTACTGTTCTTAAACTTGAACTGCGATATAACACAATCCAACAACGAAATGAGTAAGTAAAACCATCTCCAAAGCTAGGTAATAGAGGTAACAATGTAGGTAACGAAAACTGTGAGTGGGTACGTTACCTATACTTATCCTGGACTTTCTGTTTGATGTCGGCCAGGTTCTCACTAGTGATGTCCCGCTCGAGGTACTCGGAGAGCGTCTCGGTGGCGGACTCGAGGTCGCGCTGGTTGTCCTCGAATATCACGGACTGGTTGTTCTTGCGCAGGTAGTACGCGAACACGTATGTGTACATCAGAGTCTGCCGGCATTGGCACAGGATGTCTACCGCCTTCTTCAGGAATTGCACCTATTTACAGATTATGTTGTACATTTATTGTTACTTTAGATTTTACCTAATAGCCGAGATGCTACTATCTACTTGTTCCATAGACGAGGAATTATGGTTTTTATTTTATTTTATTACACAAAAAGTGCATGTCACAATTTTTAATTCAGTCAATATCAAACAACTCAATGATATCGTTCATTCATACATTTATCAACATTTCTTTGATTTAGATAGTTGATAAGGTAACATCGGAATGATATAGGGGAAAACCAAGAAATTAATCACGATTTTTCAGGCAGCTACACACTTAGACAAATACAATTACAATAAGCAACTGAGCTATACATTTACACACATGCCAGACTACTGACAGATACAATCATAGGAGCACTACTTCTAATCTACAGCCTCTACAGCATACTAGGATGACGACCGTGTTCAAAAACAACATTATGATAAAAAACCCACTAAGATATTATGCTGTCTGTTGCACCTTTTCCTCATAGCTACAAACCTCAGGAAGCCGTGAACAATAACCTCATTTTCTTATAAACATTTAATTTAATTATATATATTAATTCTTAGTATGCTACAAGATAAGCCTATATTGAATTTTGATTGTGTGGGTAAGTGCCTCAAACAGCATGATATCATAATATGATTCTTCTTAAATGTAGTTTTCAAATCCGGCTGTACATCTAGCAATGTTTGTAGCGGAGAACCGAACACACCTCAATCCAGCTCATGTTGTGCTGCTGCATTTCCTCCATCTTCTCCTTGACGGAGGCGTAGAGCTTGGACTCGAAGCGCAGCGACTGCATGTGGTTCATGTAGCGGTTGCAGTAGAACAGGTAGCGCTGCAGCGCCGCCCGCGACCGCTCCTGAGCGTCGCGAGCTGCCTTCGCTTCGTCTTCATCGTACCTGGGTAAGATTTTGCGATGTTAAATTGATCCCAAAAGCCAACATCGAACGACAACACTCTTCATTTATCGTAAATGCATGTTATGCCTTATAAGACAGGGACGCAGTTTTGCATTTGAAGTTTCATATATTTACAGCAGAGATTTCTAAGGACATGTTTTTCAACTATATCAATAATTCAATGTGGTTCCGCGGTTTATTTCTTTACTTAACTTACCTACTTATTTAATTGTAACTATTATTTTTTTCTATTTTATTCTATTCACGTCACAACATGACAATATGTTTTAGCTATCACTAACACAGTTTTACATATCTCACCTGTTACAGTTGTACCAGCTGCTACCGTGCGGTTCCCAGGGCCCGAGGCAGACCCAGCAGAAGTCTGCCTTGCAGTTCTGGTTCTTGCACACCATGTGGTTGCAGCCACCGTCCTTCTCGATCGTCACGTTGCATTTTGGGCACTCCTTCGTGTTTGCCGCTATCCAGTTGGACGTTTCCGAATCGTCGTCACATTTCTGAAAGTGTTGTGTATAAGTTGTATGGTTGTGTAACCAACAAATATAATAAAGATTGTATTTGTAATAAACAAAAATCGACGTGAACACTAGAATACAAAAGTTTAAATTCAAATTCCTTGTTTAAATCTATTGATGATTGATATTTTCATGACAGTGTACACGGAGGTATTCCTATACATTGTCATAGTGAAAACATTTGTAGTTGTATTTATAACCGACTAGGGTTGGCAACAGATATAATAAAAAGCGCAACAATTTTTAAAATATCATCTCTTTAAACATTCGATTTTCTTTGAAAGTTTAGAGAGGAATTAAGAAAGTAGATTTTCGTGGTTGCTGGCAATAAGTAATATACTAAAGCTATTGTACCTTGATCCACTTCCTGAGCAGGCAGCAGCGCACGGGGTCGTGCCAGTTCTCCCCGCAGGCGAAGCAGAACGTGTGTCCGCAGCGGCACGTCACCGGCGCCGCCTCCACGTAGGCCACCTTGATGGCGTTGCTGCAGTCCGGGGACGGACACCAGCGCAGCAGTCGGTTACACTGCGTATACCAATGAAAGAAACTTTATAATCTTAAAATTAAATTCACTTATATTTAATAGCATTGTATTATAGCAGTTGTTAAGTTAAATACTAGGTAGACTAATAATTCTGTCAGTATGATAGTTTGGAAACTGGGGGTTCCGTTAAAAATATGATTTGTCGTTAGATAGGTGCGTTTTGTATTTCTTATGTGTATGTACGTGTGGTATTCAATTTCTGAGTATTTTTAAAGCAAAGCAAGACAATTATTTAACGTAATACAAGTTAATCTGTATGACGTAGATAGAAGCGTGCTAATACGAGGATTAGCGGCATCGGAGTAACTGGCCTTTAATACCTGACGCATCTGATAAAACTATGAAATCACTAAAACTATTAATAATCATAGAGTTAACAAATATTCTCCATTTAATTAGGTCACAACATTATGTATTTACTACTAGAGAATTTGTTTTGCCATATATTTCCGCACGCAGTAGCCAGTATTGTCTACAACTAACAAATAGGTTAGATTAGCGCCACTCTCTCACAGAAAGGCACATTGTTACCGCATTTCACACGGTTTGACGATTATTACAGGCCTCTCACCAATTAAAAGTACAGTATTCTCACATTGAACATACTACATTTCTATTACAACTGGGTCAAGTAATTAATTACTGTATTACATAAAATAATGTTTTTAGAAAAAAAAATGTATTTAGGCAACAAATGCCAATTTTTGAACCTGCGTCTCCTGGCTATTCGTGCCAGAAGTATTAATAACCAGAACTCGCAAATCCGAGTCCTGTCTGCGCTTTGAGTGTTGTCATTTATAATATAATTTAATTGCAAATATTATCCGATTCGCAAGTTGTGTTAAAAGTGATACAGATGAAGATAGGATAACACGGAGGCGCAACTCTTTGCTAGGCGTCGTTCTTAAATTCTAAATGTAATAAATGTCAAAAATAGTAGCCAGTTTAACGACTGCCTCCCTGGTATGCTTTAGTTCATTTAATATGCTGACAATAGGGCCATACTTGTGATGTCGGGAACCACTTTTCTTTATCCTGCTTGGATAATAGTTTCTGTTACTGACCTCAACAAAACTATTGGTGATGATGTGTTGGTACTTGAGCTTGACTCGCGGGTCGCGTACCAGTCGCATGACGGTCGCGTCGTCCACGAGGATGTCGCACGCGTGAGCCGCGCACGCTATTGTCTGACCCTGAGGTAAACAACACAAACATTAATATTTGTCATTCAATATTACAAAATATCATGAAGACCCTTTTTATGGAATCATTAAAGATAACGACACGGAGGGGTTTTAGAGAAATAAATTGTATGCTGTCAAAGTGAAGGCAAAAAGAGCCACAGTTGTACCAGAACGCATATTCCGTGCGTTTACTATTGCTTTATTTGCCCAAGGGTACACAGACTTTTAAAATAAACTTTTTGAGAATCTTACTAATCAAAATATACCCCTGGGCATCCTTATAGAAAATAGCGTTACATAAGCACAAGGCTCATAAACATCTATAACATATACGCTTATTTTGATATACTTATCAAAAATAAGTAGGAAGATAAGTTCTGATTCGTGATGCTATATTTGGGTCTGCCTAGTTTAACATCATTACAGTAAAACACAATAGAAATCTAATTATCAATTAAAAATGAGCACCGTCATGACATCTCGAATTCTCGCGTCATATCGATAACATTGTGTTAATTCATTCAGTATTATTTCACGTCACATACCTAGAGTAGATAACATGTAAAATGAGAAAAACAAAAGAGTTTTCGCTCGCAAACAATGCGAGACAACAAAGACAAATAAAGTGTTTCTATACGACGCGCGTTCTCAGACGATATCGGACACCGTCGTACTTAATTCGCTAATTAATTATATACTTTCTTGTTTAGCAAATCTGTTCTAATGATTTGCTATGTGTTTTAACATGTAGGTATTGTGTGTCACATTATATAAGAAAGTTTCTGACTGCATTTTTGTATGTCTTTAAATTTCTATCACACGTTTGGACTTATTTTGTGGGCGTGACAACCTATATTAACACATAAACTACATTTCATAGGGGAAAATATGTGTTGCCGAAGCACTGGCTATTACGAAATAAGACAAAAATAGTTTCTTTTTCCCTTTCCTGAACGATTATGTGCTAACAGGATAATAAAATTTGAACATGGCGATCCAATTTTGTGAAGCAGCTTCACAAAATTAATACACATAAATACAAATTCATAAATAAAAGAGAAAATTTGATGGGAACACTTACAAGGCCCTCCTCCATTATTTTAGTGGTTAAATATTCACACCAACATTGTGTGCAAAATCTGTGGCCGCACTCCAGACCCGTCATCATCTGAAAACATGAATATATTAAAGCATTTGCACCTGAAAAGATGACAGAACATCTTAGAACCAGGGACCTATTATGAAAACATATGCTTCATTCAAGCGTATTTTCTACTGAACTACCGGATTGACAAGAAGACACCAAAATACAACCTCAATGCAATTTGAGTAGCGTACAGAACTAGATACAGCGGCGGCCTTACCCATTGCGATTTTAATTTGGTCTTAAAATGACTGCGGAATTCCCGTAGCAAATCGAACTTCGTCAAAAATCGAACGAACTTTTTTTAGATAGTCTTAGTTATGAATATGTTAACTAACTAACTTTACTTTAATTTTTGGGGCGCGAGGCCCCTGCAAGAGCGAGGCCCCGGGCGGTTGCCTCGTTCGCCACGCCCTAAGGCCGCCCCCAGGGCGAAGACTAGATCTATCCAGACATCATGTCATGAACAGATGATTTTAATATTAACGTTATTTTCCAAATTACTTTTATAATTAAGTATGTACCCAGTAACATATTTTTTATGTCCTAATAGTTTCAAGAACAAAAGTCGTAGATTACATAATTCAATAGTGTTTAACTGATAACATTGTTATACACATCTACTAAATGATCATAAACATTAGAGTTGATTCACTATCAATTCAGCTGTTCACTATTCAATAAAACCTGCTTGACAAGATTAATTAGACAATGTTTCATAGCATTTGTGTTTGAAGCATATTGTGTTTCATCTAAACAAAAACAAATACTACAGAATACACTGTACTGTACTATAATAATACTGCAGCACAAAAATTTCCATTAATATTCAGGAATACTTTTTACTTGTAAATATAAAAATATTAAAAACAGTAAAAAACGATCCATTCCTCAAAAACACGAACTTCGCAGTTGCAGAAATAAGGTTGTCGAAATGTTAATGTTCCATTGATTAACATGAATGCAAGGTGAACAACCCTAGTGTTGTTGTTGATAACTTATCAGTCTTATCTATATCCTTTGGGGCAGATAAAAATAGGTAATAATTACAAACAATAAACTTACAGAGGTTGGTAGGACTGAAAAACATATTTCACATTCTTCTGTCCCTGATGTTGATATCCGTCTGGGCAACTAAAACAATAGATTTTTATTTAATATAAATTAAACCTGAAATTTTCTAAATCAATAAATTACAATATTATGTACCATCTTTTTTCAAATAAATATGAAAGGTATTGTTGTCATGCATACAGATATTATGAGCTTAAAAGGAAAAAATACTCGAGGTACAAAGGTTACATTTATAATAGATGATACAACTATGCATAACTTATCATACAATATTTTAATATCAGCATTTTTCAACAACAAAAATGACGAAAGAAACTCAAAAATGTAAGGTTATAAATTGTGAACTTGACATATTTTACTTTCATATAAGAATTGTACAAATATTTATAAAGCTATCTTCAACAATATCAAAGGCTTTATCATAATAAGACCATTCAAAACTAGCACCAGAAGTCTTTGTTATAACAGTTATACAAAAAGGAAAACAACCACCATTCAAATTTATGGGGTCAAGGTTTTTCAAAGTTGAAGAGTCCTTTGGAAACTTTATAAGGCTTCAAAATGAAAGAAAATAAGGTCTCTGTTTATAAACAAAGAATATGGTAACAAAAGTGTTCATAACCTTGAATTTGTATTAGAAAGCTTGTTTTCATTATAGTATTGTGACACACTAAGTGAGAACATACAAGAATGCCACGTAATAAAGAATATATTATTACTACCTTTTTATTGATTATGGTAGAATCTTCAATTTAATAGAAATTTTAAATGTAAAAATTAACTCAGTATATAATTTAACAAAAATATGTATGGCTAGTGTACCTAATCTAAGTAATTTATCTCATGTCTTAAATATATAGCTCATGCTTTTCAAAACAAAGCAGAGTGCAAAATTTAAAAATATTTGTGATTAACCAAGTATGAAGACAAAAATAAACATGTATTATATACAGTAGATGGCTTTACATAATGCTTATAAATTACATAATATATAATACTGTAAAACTAATATAATAAAAGTATGAATAATAAAATGGCAGTAACAAGCAGCTTACCTAACTTGTTAGCATTTTTTACATAATAATTGTAACACAAAGAAAAGTATTTCATATCAACTGATTTTGTTTAGTAACATTATATATGTTGACAAATAAACAATAAATATTTTAAATATTATTAAAAGTGTACACAATATTCATACCTTTGGCCTTTGTATGACTGGTTTCCTGAATGGATTAATGACTCTAGCCTCAGAGAACAACTGGTCTTGGTCCCCATCATAGAATCTTTCCATGAGCTTTTCCTTGTCCCATTTAAAATGGTTTAAAAGTATGCGGGTTGTTGTTGCTGGTATCTGAAAAGAGGTTGCATGTTAACAACAAAAAGGTTTGATACAAAGAATGTGTGATTAGACTAAAGTAAGCTACATTAGGTCTCTGATATTAAACAATGTCATACTAATGATAAAAAGTATGTTTTATACTGTTAGTATTTACTGTTTATGATTTTGATTTGTATGATAACATACAAACAGTTTACTATGTTAGCATCAGGTAATGACCTACCTACTCATCATTGTTATGAGTCACTCACTCTACATGAGAAATACCTTTGTTTCTGAATTTTCATTCAATCAGTGTGTAAAAATTTCATAGAAATATTTAAGTTTACTATTAACATATATAATTAGATTATATACAACATCACAGATAACGAGGAAAATACGTTTCCTGGTATATTTTATAAGGAAACTAGGTTTGTGGAACAAGAGTGATTAATCAATCTGTGTGCATTACCCAACTTTATTGGTAACTATATCGAGGTAGCACATAACATTTCACCATATCAAACACAAATAAATTGGAATGCCACACAAAAGAATCTATTGAAGTACAACAGTGTACGAGTAACCTCATTCGATTAGTCCATTGTTTACCACTAACATACTGACCTCGACAACAGTGTTCACTTCTTTGATGCAGTCAACCATATGCTGAACGATTTCCTCCGTAGATAACACCTCGTATCGATATTCCTCAAGCTCCGTTTGTCGTTCCCGTGTACTGTGTGTCTCAACGTCCATTGCAAAGTCGACATCGTCTCCGCTAGACTCGTTCCCAGAATCCACATCGTCCTTTGTGTCATCTTCGGAGTCCATCGCCGAAACTTTGACTAAATATGTATACTAGATAATAAGGGTGCAGCCAGAGTACGTCTAATGATGAAATAATTACACCTAAGATTTAGGAAAGGTCAACAATGAAGAAAATAGTTCACCCGCGGGCTGCCAAAACCTCTGACGTATGGACAGCCTAGGGTTACCAAGTTCAAAATTTGAAAATCCCCAAATCGCATTACGCCATCCATCAAAATATTTTTATTATGATGGTACGAAATTAGGGAAGTGAAAATATTTTCTCAATTTTAGCAATAAGATTATAAACGCTTTTTACATACGAAAAGTGTAAATATATAACCGTTATATATTTTCCCTGCGTAAGATCTCTCAATTCACCAGTTTCAACCGAGAAATGGATTAAAAGGCTGGGCTTCAAACTTGTACCTATGTTTGAACGTCAGCAAACTGCCTGTTGGTGTTGGCCTATTCATCAGCAGAACCACCAGTTTAATACTGTGCAATTTTTAACAACCTACTCGGTCTAGACTGGTCTACACTTCTTGAAAATAAGCATTTTATATTTGCAAGAAGTGCCTTTTGACCTCGTTTATATATTTTACCACTAGCCATTAGTGTCCTACAATAAGGCATAGGCCACCCTTCCCGTCTTAAATTTATTCTGATTTATGAGCTATTAACATAGCTCATAAATCAGAATAAATCACCAAAACCATAAACAAAAATCAAATTGTTTAAAGACAAGCTGTATACAAACAACAGCAATCATTAACAATAGTGATCATACTAGTTACTAGGAAACATTTTAGATCAGGGCACATAAATAATAAAGCTTGAATCTTTTTAATTTATAGTATAATTATGTGATGATAAAATATAATCAATTGATTGAGTAAATCTTTTTTACTAGCTTGAAAAGAAGTCTTAAGTCAAAATTAGCAACTTCATTTTAATGCCTATATTATACTATTTATAAAAATATTGCAAAATAGATGACTTCATAACATCAATTAAACTGCTTTAACAAGTACATCTTTTTAGGTTATCAAGTAATCTAATTCATTCTGGATAGATTCAAATTGAAGGAATATGGAATAAAGTTCTGGGTGGGTTAGTTCTATTTCAATCTCATTTTTCTCACTTGCCAAGGACAAGTAGGCCTTTGGAACCTTGCACTTTTTTCTGTATTCTGAACTCAGTTCAGCATTTAGTTTCCAGGAAAAATTTAATGAATCACTCGATTTCTCAGTCGCTGCAGACCCTAATTCAGTCAGTGTTGTTCTTGTTTCTGCTGACCACACTTTGACTATTGAATCAGATTTTTCATTATTCAATCCTATGGTCTTCAAATCACTTTTTAGATCTACTGGCATGAAAATGTACTTGAACATTCTCTTGAAAATGTATTGTAATGTTTTTATACTCAGTACAAGACTCTCCTGATCAACACCAAATATTTTCTCCAACTTTTGAATTTCATCTTCAGTAAATATTTCAGTGACCTGGGCCTTCAGTTTTGCGACAATTCTACGAAGAAACTGCTCGAACCTAGCTTCGTCAAGTTTATTTATAATAGAAATCCCCTTGTTTAAGCTGCAACAACAAAATTTGTTTATAAATAAATAGGTAATTAATTAAAAGAAAATACAAGGGATTCTTCTGTTTACCTGGGAGATGTTTTAAGCCAAGTGCAATCCATTTCATACAGTAGTACAGTACCAGTAAGTAAATACTTTATGAATAACCTCTTGATATAAGAAAATTAACAGATTTTACTTTGTTTCACGCAACGCAGAAAATATCTCATGTTTTTGTTGATTTCAATCACTCAATTGAGTTGACATTATATAGACAGGTGTCGTCAATGTTGCTAAAGTAGTTTAAATGATACCGTATCAAAAAAAAAAGAGTTAATAACGAGGATCGAGGTCCGAGACTCCGACGACGTAGGCCTATTAAAATACAACAAGCCGAAAAATAATTTTATATGTTTGCATTTCCTAATAATTATGTTTGCAAAATGGTCCGAATCTGATGCAATGGCCTAAACAGTTATGAAAATGAGAAAAGTACAATATAATATAACAGATAGTAGTAGGACCAGGAGTACTTAGTCATACATTAAGAATTATTTATGTAAGCCATTGAATCACCAATCCACTTTTTAGCGGTATTGCAGAAGTAATTAGGGTCTCAGACAAGAGCTAAAGGTTTATTCAGATTTATTTCAGATTAACAAGTTTACTGTCAAAAACGTCATACAAAATTGTCAAATTCAGTGAAATGTGTATGATGGCGTGGAATTGAAGCAGGTCTTAGCAGGTTATAAAGAAAAATATAAAATGGCTTTTAAAGTGAATAGAGTACCTGAAAGTATCGACTTTCCGAAAGAAGAAGAAGGGATCTTGAAATTTTGGAAAGATATTGATGCATTTCACAGTTGTCTTAAACAGTCAAAAAATAAACCCAGGTAAGGTTACAAAAAATATTGAACTAACACATTTGAAAGCCGTATGATGGAAATACAGTAAATCTCAAGTGAATATCACATGTGAACTTCACGTTGTGTTCCATGGTTCGTAATTAAAACCATTCCTGTTATTTCTGAAACTATTTCTGCCCAACATACGGTGTCTAATGTAGAAAAGTCGTACGATTATGAATGTGTCAACGTTTTATTATAAATACTTTCTTCCTTGTATTCGTGACATAATTAAGTTGTGTCCTTATGATCTAGCACTTACAGATCTAGATGTTTTAGAATACTATAACTATTGCATTGCTAATTTTAGGACATCCTTAGAATTATCAGAAATTATTTCAATTTGTAACTGTAACAAACATTTTTCATGTAAGAAATAAGTTTAGAATATCAGCTTTAATATATATTTTTTCGAAGACTGTCTATGCCTTACTTTTATAGATAATTGTAGTGAAAAAATTATTATAACAGGTACTCATTTTATGATGGGCCTCCTTTTGCAACGGGACTGCCTCATTATGGCCACATACTTGCTGGAACTATCAAGGATGTTGTCACAAGATATGCTCATCAGCAGGTATGTAGTAATTATTCCTATAAAATCACTATTTCACATTTTAAGAAGTACTGCTACCCCAACATTTTTTTATTTTCAGGGGTACCATGTAGAAAGAAGATTTGGTTGGGATTGCCATGGACTGCCGGTTGAGTTTGAAATTGATAAAGCTTTAGGCATCAAAGGTCCTGAAGATGTTGAGAAAATGGGCATTGACAAGTACAATGCAGAATGTCGCAAAATTGTTATGAAGTATGCTGGGGATTGGGAAATGATCATCACGAGAATGGGTCGCTGGATTGGTAAGCTACTAAATATTTCTTTTTTAAGTTTCATCTTTGTTTTTTTTTACATAAGGACTGTCAGCTTACAAGTTACAAATAATTTTTATCTGTTACAGATTTCAAGAATGATTATAAAACTCTCTATCCTTGGTATATGGAGTCTATTTGGTGGGTATTCAAGGAGCTGTATAATAAAGGTTTGGTTTATCAAGGTGTTAAAGTAATGCCCTACTCCACTGCCTGTTCCACTCCGCTGTCCAACTTTGAGTCTGGACAGAACTACAAGGATGTAGTAGATCCTGCAGTTGTGGTGTCTTTCCCCACAGCCGAAGGTTTCGCCTTACTCGCTTGGACCACCACACCATGGACCTTACCCAGCAATTTAGCTCTTTGTGTGAACCCCAAGCTAATCTACATCAAAGTTAAAGAAAAGGGAACCAATAACTTGTATGTACTACAGGAATCTAGATTACATGCTTTATTCAAAAATATTGAAGACTTCGAAGTATTGGAGAAGTTCCCTGGCGAAAAACTTAAGGGACTAAAATACACGCCTATATTTGATTACTTTGTCAAGCAGTGTCCGAACGCTTTCCGGGTTCTTGCTGATAGTTATGTCACGGACGACTCAGGTACAGGTATTGTACATCAAGCCCCATACTTTGGTGAGGATGACTTCAGGGTTTGTCTTGCCGCGGGAGTTATCAACAGGGATCAGGAAATTATATGCCCAGTTGACCCTAGTGGCCGATTTATGGAGCCAGTCAAAGACTTCTTGGGGCAATATGTTAAAGATGCTGATAAAAATATTATCGCAAATTTGAAGGCTCGTAACCGACTTGTCCAATTAGGCCAAGTTAAGCATAGCTATCCCTTCTGTTGGCGATCAGAAACTCCTCTCATTTACAAGGCTGTTCCTTCTTGGTTTGTTAGAGTTGAACAAATGAATCAAGATCTTCTGAAATCTTGTGAGGCGACATACTGGGTCCCTGAGTATGTGAAAGAGAAAAGATTTAGAAATTGGCTCAAAGAAGCTCGTGATTGGGCCATCAGTCGTAATAGGTACTGGGGCACACCAATTCCCCTATGGATATCTAGTGATAGACAAGAGGTAGTATGTGTTGGCAGTATTGCTGAGTTAGAGGCTTTGACTGGAAAAGAAATAAAGGATTTACATAGAGAAAGCATTGACCATTTAGAGATTCCATCTTCTCGGCCAGGACAGCCTCCTCTGAAACGTGTACCTGAAGTATTTGACTGTTGGTTTGAATCAGGTTCTATGCCTTATGCGCAGTGCCATTACCCATTCGAAAACAAAAAAGAGTTTGACGATATATTCCCCGCTAACTTTATTGCTGAAGGTATTGACCAAACAAGGGGATGGTTTTACACGCTCATTGTACTATCAACAGCATTATTCAAAAAGCCTCCATTTAAAAACTTGATTGCGAATGGTTTGGTCTTAGCAGCTGACGGACAAAAAATGTCTAAAAGGAAAAAAAACTACCCTGATCCTCTAGAAGTGGTCAAAAAGTATGGCGCTGACGCTTTGCGACTATACCTCGTCAATTCTCCAGTTGTCAAAGCTGAGAATCTTCGATTTAAAGAAGAAGGTGTGAGGGATATTATAAAAGACGTATTTTTGCCATGGTACAATGCTTTTAGATTCTTAATGCAAAATGTTGAAAGAATTGTGCAGGAAGATAAAATCGACTATAGATTTAATGAAAAGGCAGTGAGAGAAAACGTTATGGATAAGTGGATTACATCATTCACACAATCTCTGATACAATTTGTGAAAAAGGAGATGGCAGCCTATAGGCTGTATACTGTAGTACCAAGGTTGACGAAGTTCATCGATCATTTAACAAACTGGTATGTAAGGATGAACAGGAAGAGGTTGAAGGGAGATAATGGAGTCAAGGACTGCCAGGTAGCATTAGACACGCTGTTCGGAGTCTTGTTTGACATGGTACGAGTAATGGCACCATTTACTCCTTTCCTTACCGAATTGATGTATAAGACGCTACGCCAACTTTTATCTGGTGACTCTCTCGAAAGTGTACACTTTAACATGATAACTGATCCAAAATTAGATTTAGTCAACAATGACATAGAAAGAGCTGTTCAAAGAATGCAGTCCGTCATTGAATTAGGTAGAGTTGTTAGGGACCGCAAAACTGTACCTATCAAATATCCGCTGCCTGAAATGGTTGTCATCCACCGCGACCCAGTTTACTTAGAAGATGTTAAATCTTTGGAGAAGTACGTTCTCGAAGAGTTGAATATAAAGAAAGTGCAATTAACAAGTGACAAAGAGAAATATGGCATTACCCTGCGAGCAGAGCCCGACCACAAAATTCTTGGAACAAGATTAAAGGGCGATTTCAAGGCGATCACACAAGCTTTGAAAGATCTTAACAATGAGCAATGTGAAAAGCTTATTGCTGATGGATCCATTGAATTACTTGGACATCACATTGAAGTGTCCGAAGTGAGGATGATATTCCAGGCGCAAGGCAACGACCAATACGAGGCGCACAGCGACAACGACGTCCTGATCCTACTCAACGTTACTCCCGATCAGGACATGCTTGATGAAGGCTTTGCTAGGGAAATCATTAACAGAGTCCAGAAGTTACGTAAGAAAGCCCACTTAGTTCCAACAGACGACGTAAATATCTATTTCGCCGTGAACAAGTCCAGTGATATCCTTCGTATCATAAACTTACACCGAGAGTTTATCGAGAGCACGGTCAAAGGGCCACTGATCCCTATTGAGGAAATCAAGCCATCCATGCCCGTAGTCATTGAGGAGACGCAAGAACTTAAAGGATCCTCACTAAAATTGGTCATTACCTGGAGAAAAGAGGTTGAACTTCCTGCTAATCCTTGGGCAAATATTGTCCTCCAAGGACTTACACCTCGGTATGGAGCCTCGAGTAAGCAAGGTAGCATAATACTTAAGGATAAAACAAGTAAGTTTATAAGCTTAGAAAAACTTTATCAAGAGGTAAATGTCCTATTTGGTCTGTATGGTGTTAAGTTTACATTATGGTGTAATGGGGCGGAAGTTAAAGACACTTCGAGTTTGAACGCTAAAACTCTGATTGCTTCTCCGAACAAGCCAAAAGATAATGAATCAAGCACAAGTCCTTTCTGCAAATTCATTAATGTTGCGAATGGCAAAAAGTCTGCTACTTTGTTCTTAGAAAATCCGGTGGGAAAGGTAACATTAAACCAGGACGAAGCTTTAAAATTCGTTACCGAATATTTGGGAAATAAACCAGGAGATGTCAACAAGAATTTATTTAAAGTTTGAAGACTGTCAAAGACACAATTTTAAACCTTGCTAATCTAAGGATTTTAGGAATAACCAATCTAATTTCTCTCTCCAATATTATTAATGCTATTACCATATTTAACCACTCAGTAGTCTTCAATTTTGTATGCTATCCAGTGCGATTGTACTACAAACATCTTAGAATACCTTGCGTGAAGTTCAGGACTTTTTATATTTACGTACAAATTGCGATTTTTCTTTAAATGCCGTTTGAGTGAATGGATTTCATTACATAGCTCATGAATGTTTTATCATGCGTCTCAATGTTCTTATTTAATAAATTATTGTTTAACAACTAACTATTCCTTTTATTATTAAACCTGTGAAGTTACATCTTACGTTGATTTTGACTAGTGGAAATAAAACGATAACTATGAGTTAAACTTTATTTTAAATGTTTCTTCATAAATAAAACAAAATAAGCATTGAACATTGTTCATTCAACTATTAATCGTAACAGGTGCAGTGAATTACAACTCATTTGAAACTAGTGTGGCTTCTAGGAAACAATTTTAGTACCAAGTACAACGGAAAATAAATAGGTACGTATGCGTAAGCGAAGCTGTGCCCCTTCCGATAGGCGACATGCGCGTTACAGTACGTTTTATGATTCCAAGTTAAACATACTAGAAATAAGTGATTAACATACACTTTCAAGTCCCTTACAGTCCAGTTTAGCTTAATAGATGTAAAGGAATTGTAAGCAGAAATATTTAAAACTTCTGTGAAATTAAATAAATTATGGTACTCTTGGTGAATTATTAATTTGTTGATAATATGTTACAGATATTGATAGGACAATAATTGACTTGTTTGAACAGGTGTTAGTTATAACCGGCGATCAGCACGAATCTTAATAGAACTACTCATTTGCATCCCATGTGTATTGTGCGAATTTATTCATAAAGCCTAAATTTGGTAACTTACTATATTGAATTTAACATTTTATTTAGCAGCTATACATTTATGTATGATAGTATTAACTTTGGTGTTGACGACATTAACCTAAACAATTACAAATAGTTAACCAAAGTAGAAACGAAACCAATGTCTTTTACTTCACTCAGAATAGGGTTCCATTTAAACGAGATTTTTATATTTAGTCAACGGCTTTAATTTAATATGACTAACATCAATATTATGTATTATTTGCTATTAGGTAATGATTATACTATGTGTTAGTAAGATACATGGTTTGTGTTGTTATCTTGCTAAATTTCACTAATTAAACAAATAAATTTTACAGTGTACATAAATTACATAAAGATTTTACGATTAAAATAGTTTGTTAATATATTGGAAAATCGCTATAATTTGTTTAGTTTATCACTGTATGTATCACAAGCGTAGTATAGATACAGAACACACTGCGGGCTAGTTTTTAAAAATATTTTCGTTATATTCTTTAACCACAAGCGTATAATACTGTTTAAATAAAGCACAGGAAAGTACACAAAATAGATATGATTATTTATAATTTTATTGCTTCGTTTAGAAATGCTTTCTTGGAACAAAATATTGCTTTAAAAATAACATGAACATATAATCTCGAATACATCACATATAGAATACATAGATATTATAATACTTACTTCTAGAAGTATAAGGTGCCATATATGGGGATTAACTTTACTATAGCGCCGATCAATTGTTATTGTGTACGAGCCACGTGATTAATTATCTTTTTTAAACATGTTACAGTAAGCCAACGACGATATACATAGGGATAAATTGATATATACTTATGCATTTAACAAATAATATTTATTATGCGTCAACAAGTTATATGCACTCACATCATAAGCTAAATCTTTTAAACGAGCTAAATTGTTATCTAGTAAAGGCTTCGACGTCGTCAGTTGTCGGATTCATAAGTTAGCATCGAGTTCTTTATTGCACTTTACAAATACTATACATACACCACATCATACAATATTGTTACACAGACACGATCCCGAGAGTCGCGCGCGACACCACAGGCCGCCCGTCGGCTCTCACCGACAGCGAGTGCGAATAAATAAATTATATATTTATCTAGGACATGTTTTATTAAGTTAAAAATAGCGAATATTTCACACTAGAAATAACTAAAGATTCATTAACATTTTAAATACATTATAAGATACAACATCGCCTACTCAGTGACTAGTCTAACGGCGTATAATGATCATCATACTCGTAACATTTGAATAGCAACAACGATAAATAGGTACATCACAAGGGGGCGCAAGAAGCGCGGCGCCGGGCACGGTGTGGCCGGGGCTCGTCTACCTGAAACAACACACATATTATTTGTCCTAGTTCAAACTAAATCTGAAATCGTGAAACCGGCAATATCCAAGCACGAAAAAATTATCCTATAATGAGACACGATTATACTAGGGTATTTTACACTAGCAGTTTCCGTCCTGCTGCAGAGCAAAGGAATATATCTCTTCTCCATCCAGAGTTACACTACTAAGTATTTACTCACCGTGTATCAACTCAAGAGAGTTAGTACTGCGGTTGATGAGGCAGTGGCGAGTCCCGCTCCGGCAACTTTCTCACTTTCATGGTGCCGTCAGCGCCACACGAGAACAAACGGCCGGCGTTGTCTGCAACAAAAAAATGGTGATTAAAGGGTGAGAAGAAATAAAGAAAATCACGACAAACTGTTTTTTTACTTATTTTTACTTGGTCTGTGGTCCAAAACCGCTTCTGCTGAACGTAAAAAAAAAGAGTTTAAATATGAAAGCCATACCGATATGTATTTGCGTGACACCCTGGCCGATGTGCTTGAAGAAAGAGCTTCTGGCGTGTTCCCCGGCGAACGTGTACAGCAGCTGATGCGTGGTGAGCGAGAACACCTGTCATGTACAATTATATTATTACTCTATTGAAATGTTAGAAAATCTACACACAAAAATACTAATTTCTAAACTGAATCGCACCTGAATGATTTTCACAGACAACTCAAAAATAGTACAATTCCAAAACTTTTATGTAAGACGACATCTTATTTTTTTTAAACATTCATACTTTTTCTTCTATTTAGAACGTAATATGACCTGCTATAGTACGTAGAACAAGAATATCCAGTAATGCGTGCATGCGTACCTTGATGTCACCATCCGCGGCTCCGATGGCGTAGTAGTCCTCCCGGGGCGAGAGCGCCACGCACTTGATGGGCGCGTGGTGCGCGTGCAGGCGGTGGCGCACGGCGCGCGCGCGCAGGTCCCACACCAGCACGTCGCCGCGCCGCCCGCACGACACCAGCGCGCCCAGCGACCCCGCCCACGCCACGCACGCCGCGCCGCCCTCGTGACACGTCCACGCTGCACACACGCAACACAAACTTACATCGACTCCAATAACAACACTCGTACTGTTTTTCGACCAACAAAAACATACAATGGACTACCAATAATTAAGTAATCTATATTTTCCTTTCATATAAAAATATTCCGTTTAAATTAGATAATAAACTAAACATAAACGTATACTCACAAACCACTAAAGCCTTCTTGATTGGCATTAGAGTATCCCAGATAGCAACGTTTTTACTCTCTGAGCTGTGTCCAGCTGTAAAAACAAATGAAAATTTAAGTACAATCTATACTGGATAAAAATAATATTAAAATTCAGAAGTAAGTAATATTTACCCGTAGCAACTAAACTGCATGAACCAAGGAAAACGAAATCGCTTATTCCTTTACTATGACACTGATGGGTCTGGAACAGAATAGCTTAGCTTAGTTGAAAATCAAAAGTACACACAGTTTTGGCTGATACTAAATGTAACAATGTTATTAACTTGTTGAACATATCAACAGCTAGAAATATATAAGTGATAGATAAAATACTATTCTATTTCAATAATCGTATTTTTCATTAAATCACTTAGCTTCATTAAAATCTTAGAAATATTAAAAGCACTAAGGATGGTAGTTTGGGCTAGTTACATCGCGTGCTAGATAAAGTGTACTGGTAAGTGACGCAACACGACACTTTATTTCACTGCATTTCCGACATTGTTTGTGTACAAGGAAAACGGAAAAATACTTATTCGATATTTTTTGGAAAACTGACGAACTAAATATATTTTTAAACACTAAAAAATACTTTAATCTCATCCACTTACAAAGAACGGTCTCGGCGAGGCATGCGTTTGACCCGGCTGATGCGGAGCGGGGTGCAGCTGCCACATAGCGAGGTTCCCATCAGCATCGGACGCGGCGAACTTGTTCCCGTAGTCAGAGAACCTGACTCGCGTAACCTTGGCGAAGGCGCCCGGAGCGCGCGGCGACCACACGCAGGAGGGGTGGCCCCATTCCCACAGTTGGACTGAACCGTCCGCACCGCCAGTCAGGTCTGGAATATTGGATTTATTAGTTCGTCGCGAATCTGATGGGGTAATTAAGTGTTAGAATGGCTATGGTTCGTCAGTTTAAATGAAAGGATTTTGTGAATATATTTGTAAATTGACACGTATCCCATATAAAAGTAAATGTGTGTCAACTTACAACAAATGGTAACTACCTTTTTATAGTACTCTATTTTTTCAAAAAAATATGCTATTTATATTCGACAGTGTATGTAACAAATCAAAATATAACATCGACTTACACAATGGTTGCGAAGGATGTGCAGCCATCCTTTTGATATTGTCAATTTTGTGTTTCAGCACCTAAGTAGAATATTTGCGTTACAATAGTCTTTACAAATATGTATATCTTTGAAGATAACGTTAGAGGTTAGTGTTTTACATAGACATCAAACATGCTTCACATAACCGTTAATAACAGTTTAACAGACAACGCAACACACAATATAGCAAGAAAAAGACAATGGAAAAATAAAAATAATAGAAAAAAACATCCGTCGAAAAACTATCTACTAAAACGGACCTCTATGACGAAAATAAAAACGTGGCCTAAACGAAATAAAAACCGCTGATGTGTGAAACCACTGAAAATTAAAACAGATGAAAAACAAACTGGCACAACTATAATAAACATGTGAACAGCCTAGTGAGCTATTGTGAAATGGAAAAATCAAAAAATAAAAAAGAAATCATCATGAAGAAGACGAATAAAAAAATAATCGAAATAATAAATGAACATCGAGCTAGAAAAAAATCGAGTGCGATCCGGCTACGGTATGTTGTGATCGAAACTGGCAGGGGCAGGCTAGGGTTGTCACTGACCGGTTTCATGAGAAGCTTCGAACGATGCAGCACCAGCCGACAGTATTTCGGGTCGTGGCAACCCGGGAACTGTAGGCCTTTCACCTGCGATCAACACTCTGTTATACGGAACCGTACACTCATACTTTTTACACGGACTATTTAAACACATCCTAGAAACACCTCAAGTTGGACATGGACACACCTTATTAGTAGGTTTTTTTACTTATCAGAAAAAAATACAATTATTCAAACCTCTTTTCGTGGACACTTTTACGGTTGCCTATGTACGAACATTTATACTCTCAGTGCAGCGTTTTTTTAACCCATCTTTGTTGCTATAGTAGGCTCATGTAGGCTCTTAAGTACCAGAGCGGGATGATTTTCAAGACAAAACGAATCGAGAATAAAATAGAAAGAAAGCATCAGCGAGGCCAATACCAATTTTAGGATTAGAACAGATTCCTTGATCAAGCTTTCAAGTGTCTTTGTATGTATAGTTTCAAAAGACAGATTTTAATATAAGTTAGTAAGGAAAGAAAGAGCGAATCAAGCTTAAGGCGATACGAAACATTATAACAAGTACAGACACGCACACAATAACCACACCACGTTGATTTTACACCAGCTTTTAAAGACGTTACTGGATGAATAAATGTCAATAGTAAACACTTCAGAATACCTACAAATCGAAACATGATGTTAAGAAAACGGATAGTCGAAAGAATATTTTTGGAGACTCAAGTGGGTCCCCAAAAATATCTTATATATAAAATATAGGTAAGATATTTTCAAGAAACTGACTTTATAATCAAGAAGCAGTTCTTTTCTTTATTAGGAAAGGGTTTATAAAGTAGTAATTCAATCAAAATTTCCTACGTAAAAATAAAACAGTTGTTTCAATTCAAGAAGGTAGGTTAAAGCAATTTCGACCTTACACCTCGAGTCATAAAGAGTGAAATGGAACAACTGTGACTCATTGATTCACCCAGTAAGTGTGCATAGTGCATTAGTTATTACGTGCACGTACTGTAACGATATACGCTTCAAGGCCGGTCGGTACGCAGCTTGAACGCCGCTCCTGTTAGGGATAGTTATTTATTCTATGTTACTGTTAGTCTAAGAGATTAGAAAATGTCTAAAGAACTTGTTAAAGAAGCAATCCATTAAGTTAATTAGGTTACTTGAAAATACAGCTAGAGATACCGCAATAAGTCATCAAAGGGTTTACAACAATTCTTAAAATAATATTTTCCGGCTGTGGAAGAGAGATGGCGCCATACGCCATGTACATCACGCTTCCACAATCATAGCAATATTACTTTAAGACAAGGTGGTAGGGCCTCTGAACAATAGAAGTCAGTGGAGGGTGACCCGTGACGTCATGAACGTCACGGGTCACCCTCCACGTAATATTTATAACTTATTTGTACATCTGCTATTATACTGATTAAAGCACCCATCACGCTTTCATCATACAGAGTCTTATTTGATCTTATGTTTATATACTAGCTAGTTGTATTTCCTCCCAAGTAACATTTGAATTGTTAGTATCTATACGAATAAAATTATTATTAAGTTGCCAAGTATTAATTTATCAGTTGGTTTTAACGTTATCCCCTTTGTTATGTAATATTAGTATAATACATCAGCTTGTTAACAGTTCCTTATTAGTTTATCATGCAATATATTTACATATTATCTGACGTGCCTTTATCTGACTATACAGATATTTGATAATACTAAGATATCGGATTTTGACAAAACAACAATATTTAAACACTTTCAATACCATACAACAAATTTTGGTCGGCATCCAACCTCATTTTGCCACCAGACTTTTTATTAGAATTACTATCGCTCCAATATGAAGGTCATTTATAAAAATTCCCCACGAAAATCATACTGCTGTCAACAACATACACAGAAAGGCTAATAGAAACCAAGTATTTCTTCTTTGACCTAAAATTTTGTTCATAAAATTCAATACAGTATTCCCCATAATCATACTGTGGTGAATAGTGTACATAAAAGTGCTAGTTAATAGCCAATAGATGTCGTATAGCAAGTTTATGAATATATGATTGGTAGGTACTTACAACGCTAGCGCCTCGGCCGGTCTGACTGGCCATCCCGACTGGCACTTGAGGTGCGTTGGGGTTCAATGGCGAGCTGTTGCCAGTGCCAGGAACTGAGCCGCTGTTTGGCCTGGAAATAAAATGTATGTTGGTTGGTTATATCAATGTATGTGTAATTTGTTTTGATATACTTTTTATAAGGGGGGAGTCGTTGCTGTGAAGACAATATAAGTCAAATTAACAATTACTGCAATTGCTCTTTTTTCTGTATTAAGTAATTAATTTTTAACTGCTCGTTACATGATGACAAGTTCTCTATTTTTAAACTCGTTTTGATTTTGAGGACATCACGGGTACATGAAGTTTACCCCTCTATAGGACACTTTATTGAATAGTTCGCTAAACATTTCTTATACTCTAAATGTACACATATAAGACTCATACTATTCACATCCCTGAAACCAGTTTTAAAAACAGTTCCATTTCGTTAACTTCTTCCGCCTAGATCCTTAATATCAAAATCAAAAGTTTTTTTTTCAAATCGGCCGTTTTCCAGGCAATTTAAAAAAGGTACAGTAATGACTGTAGTTGCACGGTTCCAAAGTGTCATGTTCATCCTAAAACCAATCTAATATGTATATCCACAAGGCCCATACTTGTCGTGATGCTGTATGAGCAGGAAGCCGGTGTCGGGCAGCGCGGCGGGGTCGGCCGCCAGCGCCAGCAGGTCGAGCTCGCACTCGTCCTCGGCCCACCACGCGCCCGCGCGCAGCAACAGCGACACGTCCATCTCCTGCACCTCGCGAGCTGTCGCTACGGCTAGTAAGCAGCCGCCCACCTATTGGGATACATGGATGGAAAATTACATACATAGTACCCGAGTATACGGTCATCATCCGGCCGGAAAGCATTTTAGATTCGATTTACCCTCTTCCGCAGGCAGACTCTCGATTGCATCAAAGTCTGTTTTCGGATGAAGTCAAGTCGGAGTACGATTGCAGCGGTTATGCCTGATCGACAGCTAGCGCTGATAACACTTGATCGATACTTGATTTTGGTTTGGTTTGACAAGACTTCAGGGCCAAATCGACTACTAATATAATAGAAAAACAAAAGGTTCAAGAACAAGCCGATTCTAATCCGCACTATAACGGAAAGCCCACCCTACGCACTCCGCTTGCCTTTGAAGTCACCATCTAAGTTCAAGAATAGTCTATCGTAGATCGAAGACAGGACCTACATAACACGGAGTTACTTATTGACTTCAAAATATATTTTAACATTGTTGTGGCACTGGTCGTACCTTATTGAGACAGAAGGCAGCGATGGAGTCCTGCTCCTTGTGTATGATCCGCACGGGGTTGTGCAGCTCGAGGTCGCGGTCGCGCTGCGTCTGCGGGATGCAGCCGCCGCGCGCCTCGCCCGCCATCGTCTCCGCTGACACGGACTGCGTGCGGCGGCGGGAGAACACGGCGCGGATGAATAGGTCCTGGGTGATAGGAGTGAAAATAATGTTGAGTTATTCATTATGGTATTGTTTTTAGTGTGTCGTACCCAAAGGTTAATAAGAACGGAACTTTATTACTAAAGCTCAGCTATCTGTTCGTCCGTCTGACATCAAGAACCGAGAGAGGAACAAAATTTGACTATTTAAATAGACGATGTTTTCCTATTGTGGCTACAAGAACATATACATATAAGTAAATTAAAAAGTGAGGTTAAAGGTGGTGTGATTATTATGGGTAACGTTTTTTTTTTGTTCGGATTTGTGCATTTACTGTTCATACATGAAAATATTATTAAAAAAGAGTCATAATAAAAAACTCATATCCGAAAAATAGAAATAGGTAAAAAACGTAAAGTTAAATCATTATTAGTTAAATATTTTTTTTATATTCACCTGCACAGGTTCTTGTCGCACGAGGAAACTCCAAAGTCTTCGTGCTGGAGCAGCACTAAATAGCACTGAACTGAACGGTGTATTATGCTTTTCTAATAAACATCTGCAACAAAAAAAGTTTATTTAAGCACATGAATCATCACATTTTGTCGACTTCTCATACTCAGTAACTTGAGGCCTTTCAACAGCCAATAGCGTGACAGATCTTAGAGCGGATTATTTTTGCTTTAAGAGCTGATGGTACAACTAGAACTCTATTTAGAAACGTCGTCTAACCTGTACTTATTAATAGGCGGTCCGGTGGGCAGCTGCTCGGGGAAGCAGCCGGGGATATAGTCCGGCGGTGGCGAGCGAGACTCCAGGGTCTCCGTCAGCTGCTGCTGCCACTGGTCCACGCGGCGGAGGGCGCCGTGGACCATCGGGCTAGTGGTGGCTAACTCTGTTTCAAAAGGCAATCATAAGAAGAAAAAATGTTGCAAAAACATGTCTTTTTAGCTAGCGTTTTTCTAACGTGTGCATATCGCCGCCTGTGTCTATGCGCAAATCGCTGACTTTATTCAAATTGTTTATGGTTCTAATACACGTGAAATAAAAAAAAATATTATCTTACTTTAAAAGTACGATAATTGTCGACAATACTGGCAAAAATTCTACTTAATAGTTATGTTATAATACTCACGCATATATAGTTTTGGACCTAATCGGAGTCCTTAATCATGAGGTAACGCTATCCCGTCGCATTAGCTCATAATTAAGGTCTTGCAGAAATTCGGGAACTCCCGATAAATACATGAGTAAACCGTTGTACCATTTAATAATGAATCATTCTCACGGTAGCTACTATAAGAAGTAGACCAACATACCGGACATCTCGATCCCGCACAGCTGCAGGAAGTTCTGCAGCTTCTGTTGCGCGAGCCGCAGCACCGCGATACGCATCACCAGCCACGAGTACGAGTCCGGGTCCGAGTGCTCCGAGTTCGTCAGCTTGCGACGAGCTTGCTTTTCGTTTCTGAGATACAATATTGTTGTTTTTATTTTTCATTTATAACATTGTTTTAACAAAACAACATATAAAACAGACTTCATTTCAAAAGAATACTGTGCCAAACTTGATGAAATTTATGGGACCAAAATGACAGATATTTCACATATGAAAGGATTATCTAAATCGGTGCATCCAGCCCGAAGTTTTAAGGTAACAAACATAAAAAAAATACAGACTCATTGAGAATCTCTTTGTTTTTGAAGTCAGTTTAGAAAAGGTAATTGATAAGTACAATATTTAAGCACCGCTTCTATTTCATATCTACTGGCATCTGACAAATATAATTTTGATTTCCTCAACTGGGGCTACATGAAATTGATTCTAGAACATAACTTTTTATGTCCCATATACCATAATATATGCCTCTATAACAGATATGAGAATTTTGAACTAGATCACAATCTTGTTAAGTGCCCTTGCTACCCAGTAGTACTCACTTGGTATTACTAGTATCGAATATGTCGTCATCTTCGGGTTCACTGCCACTCTCGGCGGCATCCTCGGCACCAGACTCGGCGGAATCGTAATCGTAATTCTCCGGGTCTTGTTCAGCTGTCGGCTAAAATGTTTACAATTGATTATGAAGATTGTTTTATGTAAAAATAGGATTCAATTTTTTTAAAGTGTTTAATGAATTTTTTTGGAAGAAATAAAAATTTGATTTTCTTGTTTAGACCGTATTTTGTTTCCAATATCATATCGAACTGTTTAGTCCTTTGACAATTTAGTATCCTAAAATAAACCAAACGATCAGTCAATAAGGAATACAATCTAGAAAGTCTAGAAACAGCCGAAAGCGAAATACAAAAGAAGATAATTATTGTTTGATAAGAGAATCATATTATGATTCTCTTATCAAACAATAATTTTATTTAAAAAATGATTTCTATTTACCTTAGTAAGCAAATACGTCAATATACTGCAGTGTGGGGGCACAAACTGCTCTCTGTAGGTAGGCCGACCTTCCTGTATGTTCTTGTGAGGCGCGGTGGGACCCAGCCCCAGTAAACGCATGTTGAGAAGAGCGCGTTTCTCGCGGAGAGAAGACCAGACTGATGTGCCTTCCGGTCGCTCCACTAACTTCGGCTGAGGAACGCGAAAGTTTTGATTAATTCAACAAGCTTAGTACATAAAGAGGTCAGAGAACAGGAAACGAAATTAATTTTAAATACTACCTAGTTTTCTTATTTTTGGGCAGTTGTGGCCGCCTCGAAAAAGTTCATAGCTACCGACATAGAAAACACGCGTAAGAGAGGGTGATTTTGTACGCGTGGCCGCGCCCACCCGAATAACGCTAGATATTCACGCACAACAAGCACAGAATAGCTTAGCCTAAAGTACACTTTATACCTGTATTTCCTAATAAACACAAACCTGCAAAGACGGCGCGGGCGCGGTGGCCAGGAGCCTCTTCACACCGCCGCCGAACAGACGCGCGTGGTCGGGCGCGACGGGCGCGTGCGCCGACAGCCTGTACAGCAGGTGCGCGTCGCGCGCGGCCGCCGCCCAGCCCAGCAGCGCCAGGTACACTGCGCAGAATGCCTCGGCCAGCAGGACCGCCAGGCGAGGCGCGTCTTCTTCTTCTGCTGCACGGAGGGCTAATCCGCGGAGAGCTGATACACCTGGTCGGGAGAATATGAGAGTATCACTATTTGGTTTTTATGAATTTAATACAAATAATGCAATTAAATAAATCTATACGCGTCAGTCGCTTAAGCAATTTAGCTACCGACGTCACTAACCAATACACGAACTGCAATGTTACTTATACTTTAACGAAGGCAGCGCAGAAGGTATTTTGCTCAGTGTTTTATTGAATACGGCTGTCGGACATACCTGGCCATTTGTTGGGCGTAGTTGTAACAGTCAACTCGTCGGTGGAATGACGCCTTTGTCTCGCTAATATTTGACTAGTGCCAGGGGTGTCGGCTATAATACTGAAAAAAAAAACAATATCAAGTTGCAACTTTGACTGCACGGGTAGCCGAGAGGTTGAGGTCACCACGCCAGACCCACTGAACGCGACGTACGACAAGCGTTTGTGATCTACGAATGATTGTGAATATGGGTCTCTTTGTGCATGTGACTTGACAGATAGATTGAATTTCAACTGCAATCTAACTGCAGTTCAAGATCAGTAAACTATTTTTTTTTCAGTTGAAATGCGACCCGTCTGTCTAGGGCCTTAGTGCCAAAAAGAAAATGCGCTAATCAACATGTCTATTTAATTGTCTAGGTATGTATAATGCATTAGGAACATCAGTTAAGAATTTTCAATCAACTAATTATACTGTACGGCTTTTGCTTATTCATATAAACTAGTACATAAAAAGTACTTACCCATCATGATGATGCGCATGCTTCAAGCTAAAGGTATCGGAGTCGCACAGACTCTGGTAGATGCAGGCGGACAGCGCGACTGCGAGCTCCCTGAGCGTGTGAAGTATTCGAGTGGCCGAGCCGCCCGGAATGCCCAGCTCGCCTATCGTGCCCAGCATGTCGTGGGCTACCGACTGGAAATCATGTTTATGTTAGTATATATTTCTTTCTAAGAAGTTTAAGTACTGTCTGGATTTCTCAAGTGAAAGACATCCATTTTTAAAGTTTATCGTTAAAAGTAGTTTTTCTAAAATGTTTGTGAGGTTAACATTAATGTGCTATCAGCGCGCGTAATTTAACATGCATTAACATAATTGTCGGGACAGAAACTACTTTTGTCACATCTTGCGTGTATGTAAAGTTTGCCCGGGTGATAGTATTAACAAAATAATTCAATCCCCCTGTTTAGAGCGTAAAACTTGCATTCCTTGGAATCTAAGACTATCCGCAATCTACAATAACTTACATCTTATTTCGTTTTTACCCTCATACCTGCAAATGTCTAACAGGATCAGCCACGACAGTATTATTAGTAGCCACGGCTGCAGCCAACAGCGGCAGTGTAGTCGGGAATGGCAGAGGCGATAGCAGTTGTTGATGTTGTTTGTCCTGGCCTAATTCTTGTAGAAGTAGCACCAGTTCCATGCGAACTGAGGCTAGCCCGCCGCCACCCGCACCGTGTAAGCTACAGTATGATAGTAATGTACGTAGGAGGGTCTCGTTCGCTGAAAAATAGACCGAGTGATGAGTTACTTATGTTATGTTTTTGGATGTTTAGCACGTTAGTGTTAGTTATAATATTGAACTGTATTTTTTTTAAACGACTCCTGCACTAAGCAATTTGCTCCTTATGTCGCGGGAGGTTTCACAAGCATTTGTGGATCACAAAAACGCTTGTCCGACGCGGGGATCGAATTTACGACACGTCGCGCACAGTGGGTTTGGCGAGATGACCTCAATGACTCGGTTATCTATCAAATGTAATATCCCTTATATCCATTATATCCCTGATAATGATCCTGCTTCAGATATAAAAAAAAAGTTTTTAACTAATGACTGTTGCAAGTCGTAAGTGACTTTGGTTTTTTTTGGCAAAATTTATACATTATTCGTTCAAACCATGTTATATATGTGTAAAATTGTTACCTTTAAGCCACTTCTTCCTGTTGAGCGCCCGCTGCACCTTGGCCTCGAAGTCGGCCTTCTCCCGCACGAGCAGCTGGTGCAGCGTGGGGCGCTCGGGCAGCGGCGCCAGCTCGGGCTCGGCGCACAGCAGCGCGCCGCCGCTGGCGCCGCCCGCCGCCAGGTACCCGCACAGCCGCCGCAGCGCCTCCACCTCGCGCTCCAGCCAGATGTACAGCTGGTAGCGGAGGTGACCGCCTGTGGAGCGGACATTATTTGTTAACATACACGACAATATGGGAGATAATATTTTTCTGCTAAGTTTCACTGTATTTAGTACTTCATTCTTTTTTTTTCAAATATAAAAATCCAAATCAAATAATAAAAAAATTGCACTTTTACTAGGTAAAAAAGTATGAGGCTTAACTTGTCCTATATATCTTAAGTTATTCAACAATTTATATTTTATCTCCCCTCCTCCTTTTCCCGTGGCTTTTTTTATTTGTAGCGGGTGGGCCCGCAGGCAATAGCTATAGTCCGATTTTTAATTCGAGGCAGTAAAATGACAATTGCAACTGTCATTTATACAAAAAAGGGTGTTACCCGCTACAATAGTGATGTTTGGAAATCTTACTACGACGATGACATTTAGTCATGCTTTATTTTATTATGTATCAAAAATTTACTATTTCTATTAATTGAGCTTTTATAATTGTAAGTTCATATTAAATTTGTATTTCATCCAACCACTGCATAGTGTCAGAATTCATGCAGTTTGGAGTTGGATGCACTCGACTTTTCTTGCATGGTAAGGTGCTTCATCTTATACCAGCACCGCATTTGGCTTTAATTTTTTTTTTACATTTAAAAACAGTCACCTTGCATGTCTTTTGATTAATTGTCGTAAATATATATTTTTTATACAGAGCTAATTTGATATCTGAATAAAAAAATGTAAGCTCGACTAACTTTTGATTGTAATAAGTCGATTCTAACACATCACTATTTATTTGGAATTAAAAACCTACCACACTGGAAATGTCATTTTACTGCCTCGAATTAAAAATCGGACTATAGTTAAATACTTTTTATACACTAAAGCACTATTAAAAAACCTGTCTACAACTTATACTTATAAAATTACACAAAACTACACAGTAATAACTCACCATCAACTTCGAAGCCAGTAGCGAGCGTACTCAACTCCTCCATCAATATCTTGAGGCAGGCGACGAACTTGAGTTGCTGCGCCATTATGTCGACCGTGGGCGTGTCGTCTGCCTCTTTTTCAGACGTGCTGTTAGCAGGCGCCTCCTCTTTCTTATCCATTTTCATTTCTAGAGGAGGTGTGGAAGCTCCTGATTCGTCGGATCTGTGTCAATGATAATGTAAAGTAGAGTAACTTTCGAGACTGTGACGGCGTGACTCCTATGTTTGTCGCGTATATTTTTCAGGTAGGTTATTAAAAATTGAAAATATAAAGAAAATTGTGACTGCATTCGAAATCTGTTTCTTTCTAGTTTAAGACCACATTTTAAGTGGCAAACTTTATAAAAACCTTATTCTTTACTAAAATTATTATTTGCCCAATTAAAATTATTTTAAAATGACCAATCTTCATCTTTCGTTGAAATAAAAATAAAATCGAAAAGCCCTTCTTACTCTTCTTTATCATTATCGTCATCGTCCCAACTGAGAACGAGTTCATCACTTTTGTTCGTAGCGACAGGAGCGCCCCAATCGACATCTAACGCTGATGCGCCCCAGTCCACGTTAGCTGGCTCCTCTTCTGTTAAGAAATATTATCATTTTATGTATTATAAACAAATGTTTAACACATTAACAAGTAAAATTATACACATAAATGACGATTTTTTGAAAAGGTTAGTTCACATAACAATGGGCATTATTTTAGTGTTAAAACAGCTGTTTTGGGTTAGTTAAACAAATTCACAAAAATAACGTACTTAAATACATAAAAAAAAACGAAAAGCAACGTAACCACAAAACGAAACATAAATCAGCGGACGTACAAACGGACGTGTTTGTTGCGTACTTTTGGCTGTGACGTGTTCCACGAGCTGTCCGCTGTGTATGACGGCGTCGTCGACAGAGGGCGCGGCGACCGGGGCCCGCGCGCGCTCGTCGCGGACCCGCGCCGGCAGCTTGGACAGGACCTCCAGCGCGAGCGCCGGGCAGCCCGCCTTGAAGTGACCGTGGGCTGTTTGGAAGTACAGCCGGCGTTCCAGACGAGTGATGCCCTCTTCTGGCTCTTGTTGGAGTAGGGCGAGAGTTCCACCCTGGTTATGATCGGATAAGTAAGTCGGTGATTGAAATGTTATGTGTGTTGTTGTGTTAATTTTTATGCGGTTTGATTAGTTCTTTTGGTCAACCTATCGCAGTTATTTCACAACATAATCAGGATTTGAGAAACTTATGCTTGATAAAGCGACAAACTATTACAGTTTTTAAATCTGAAGTGTCTAAATTTATCCGTTTCGCTAATTTTAGTAAATAGTCTTCAGCATAGAATGAATTAGAGTCAATAGATATTGTAACTAAAAGTATTGGGATTATTGCAACAACTTCTCGTTGTATGTACAACAAGTAATACATAATACTACAGATTCAAAGTTCAAATAAATTCAATAACCACTCAATTACCTGACTAGGCAGATTATGTCTCTTCAAACGCGGATGCGTACGTAGATACACGTAGAAGTTGAAAACGCTCGGCATTGGCTCGTTGTCTCTCGCCGCGTGTAGACGTCCCGCTGTACTGAGGAGTGTGTCTAACGCTTCGCCGTAACGCTTCAGTTCCCAGAGAGCCATGGACCGGACGAATGGATCGGGGTGAGCGCGTTCTAAGTCCACCTCACCGTCTGTTGTTTCTCCACTGTAAGTAAAACATTACTTGATATTTAAATGACCTACTCATTCCGACGGAAGGCGATCATTGAGTAAATGTGAATGTTTAGTTCGCAGTCGTTCAGTGAGCTTCGGTATGATTTTTTTTATGGCGAAGGAGTTTAAGTACCAAGTCTTACTTACCCCAATATCTCGTCCATTAACAGTTTCTTCAAACTTGTAGGTAACGGATTATCAGCTTCGTACAATCGCGCCACGACCATCGCTAGTTGTAAATCTCCCAAGCGTGTTATCAGTACCTAGAATAATATCACATTGTAAAATAGACTCTATACTTATGAAGGCTAAGCTGCATTTTCTTTATTTTATTTATTTACCTCCAAGGCATCTTTTAGAGCACCGCCGAGTAAGAAGAAAGCGGCCGCATGTTCGAAACGTTGTTTCCCGAGCAGAACGAACGCATTCTTTAATGCAGCTTTCCGCCAACGGTCTTCCGTGAAGTCGTTTGAGAAGAACTACGAATAAACGACAAAGAAATATATAATAATAAATTGAACCTCTTAATAATGTTTTTTTTTGTTCATTAATAGAGCAGGGTCTCACTATTGTGTGTCAATCCTTTTTAAAGAATGATAATTACATACATAATGAACATACATTTAATTTAAATGAATTCTTCTTCAGATTGTGAGCACGTAAGTGTTACGTACGGTAACACGTGCACATACGTAGTTTAACAGCCATTGGATAAGAATTAATATTTTTATATTTATTTTACTTACACCAGTCATCTTTTCGTCTCTATTGGAGCGGAATAAACCCCACAAGAGCATTCGCTTCTTCATAGCGAGATAGTAAAGAGCCGCGTCCATGGGGTCTTGTTTCTGCATGTACGACGCGCGGGCTAACTTCTCCATGCAGGTACGTAGCAATTCGCCTCGGACCCACCAACCGACACCTGAAAGTATATAGTTCGATAAGAAACTGTAACAGAGTTAAATGTTATTATTTACAGGGAAATCAAGTATGAATATCCAGCGATTACCTTATAATGAAGTGTCAATACATTTTGGTGGTAAATAGACCATTAAACATTTTTTTAAGAAACCAAACTCTCATCCTTGTTTAGGTCGTAACAAAAAGAAAGATCGTACATTCCAAAATGGTGTAACAAACATTAATAGGGTATTTGACAAAAAAAAACTGTCAGACAGATTTCTAAAAATTTTAGATTCGCATTTTTAAATCGCGTGTGACGTTACTTACCAGTACGCTTTTTGTGCACAACTATACATTTTTTCATCTTAAGTGCTTTTAACCTTACGTTTACGTCCGTTTAAGTTTTATGTTTGTTATGTTTTCAATATTTTTGGAAATCTGTCTATGAACTAAACAGATTTATATAATTAGCTTTAGTCAAATACCCTATTAAATACGATATTTCAAAAGGAATCCATTCACAACTCACCAAGCTCCCTCATAGTGGACCACTTAGGTTGTCCCTTAGTGTACCCGGGTATTAAAGCTAGCAGTTGTTCGTGGGTCTCAGAATGGAAGGCCCACACCAGGTTGCAGGTACCGACGCCGATGCGTTGCAGGCTAGCGCGCTGAGCGAGGGGTAAGCAGCGGAGTAGGTAGCCGTAGTGCTTCATAGCGAGAAGGAATCGTAGGCCGCAGTCATCAAGGGAATCTGGAATATTACAGGACTTATAGGATCAACATAAAAAGACTTTAATGTTTGCAAATCTGCCCAATAACCCACGTATCGCGGGTTTTAAAAACATTTACATACTTATATATATTTTTTGTATTTTGCCGTCGATATCATTTATCATATAGGAAAGGCTATAGAATAATTTATCTTTGCATCGCCCTTTGGATGACTGGTAAAGCATGCCTCAGGCATTAAGTCCGCCTTTGCACATACTTTCATATATAAAAAGATAAATAAAAACCAATACTACTACTATTTAGCTTTCATTTCCTAGATCCTTAAACCTTACCCGGTAGAATCTCCTGCCCGGAAGCTTGAGCGATGTCTACGCGAGCATTAGACGCAAGTCGTTCAGCGAAATCAGCATCACAAGTGGATACCGTATCAGCTAACGCCAGTAAATGCATCTGATCGAGCGAGCTGAGCCCCGGTAAGTGCGTGTGAGTGAGAAGGCGAGATAGTATGCGACCTGTGAGGAAAGAGAAGGGTTGCTTAGTTAGAATTTTCCATAGACAGGTCACAAATAACATCGTGCTGTGGATATAATGTCGAAAACGATATGAGATCATAGTGTGCTCTAAATCACAATCTGCATTTCGCGCACACCGTGGAGTGAAATAATGTCGTTCTGATATTTTTTCTGGCGAAATATAGAGAAGATTCTTAGTGAAATCTTTCTCTTACCTTGTCTTGGTCCAAAGTGTGACAGTGGTTGTCTTTCAGGCATAGAAGGACGTCTATCGACTCCTTCTTCTTCGCCTAACAACAAGGCATCTAGGTCCTCATCTGTATCCATAGTGCCTTCGAATAGTTCGTTGTAATCCTGCGAACATTTAAATGTTATATGGAAGCGATGTACAGTATAGAACTTTTTCAGAATTTATTTCTTAGGCCAAAATGTTGGGAACTCAACGAAACAGGTTTAAGGTTATTTGCATATGAAAGAACATAGGCCTTGACTTCTTCATCGTACTGTCAGAAATATGACTCGAATATCATAAATGTACATATTTTGGTATGGAAGTAGCTGACACTTTGGATTAAAACTAAGGGTATTTTTGCTGTCTTAGTTATCTTTGCCTGCCAACCAGGCGGGCTAAGCCGCGTGCAGCTATAATGTAAATACGTTTTATACTTATATACCTTAGCTTCTTGTATAGTGGACGGATGGTGAGGAGATTCCTTGTCGGCGACAAGTAATGTCCAAAGAGGCAGCGGCGGCACAGACGTTATCTCTGCGTAGTCTAACTGCACGTCCTCCGTTATCTACATCATAATATATGTTAGTTAAATGTATTTAAAACATTTTTTGGTATAATATAAGATGGAATATATTTCAAAGAAGAGAAGGACTAAGGAATGTAGAGGTAAAGGTTTGGTCATGCTTACAGATTTATTTTATCTCTACTTACGGTCAAACACTAATTTTCCTTAAGGTAATAATAATAGAACTGGGCAACATCTAGTCACATTTGATATAGAAAAAAAGGAATAAAATAATTTCAAAAAGAGTTTTGGAATAGTATATTTAAAACAATAAAAGCTAAATATTTAGGAGCTAACAAAGACAGTGAAGTCAGCGCGTGTATATAAAAGCGAGACTTACCTGTGCAACGCCATCTAGCGGCGAAGCGGCGCCAGCGGCGAACGATACGGACAGCGTGCGCGAGCGCGACCAGCCGCGCTGCAACACACGTGCGACATGCAATAGCGGCGCGATTACATCGCAAAGTGACGTACTTATGCCATATTCGTGAGTTTAATATCCTCATGCGAACTTTCGTGTAACATTACAATTGATTTGCCAATGTGTGACTTAATGGCCTGTAGACAAGTTACATTTCTCTAAGCGCTTGCTATAGAATAACTTCAATGTGTTCGACTGACAAGACGAACAAGTCACGTGACTCAGACACTTGTCAAAAAGGAACGTAATTCCTATACATTTGAAGTTTTCTTTTCGTTATCTATTCTTATGCTATGTTATGTAACATTGTCTTGGCCCTAATGTCATCCGATAATGTAATACTTTCTAGTGTCCATGCGAGTTTTCAATCGTTAAAGCTAGTGCCTTTGTTTGTATTGCTACCTAACAAATACAGTTAACTATTCTACTAGAAATATTCGAGTATATTAAAATTCTAAATACCATTCAAATGTTGCCTTCGAGTGAATGAAGATTTAGTTATAATGACGATCTTATATAAAAGTTAATATAAAAATCCATGACAGATAAATCAGGCTCAATCATAAATATTAAAATTTATTACTACATTAATATAAACTCTAATAATATATTGTAAGCTCGATGCGACAACACAGTGTTACAACCAATGACAACACGACACATTTATAACATACAATAAAATATATAGACAATAAAAAACGAGTATAAATAAGTACGAAAATAGTTCGGTATTTATAAATCATGCTATTAAGCGCTGTATTGTTTTGGACATAAAGCACAATTTCGTTTGATGTCTTGACAGCCTGAGACGTTTTAATACTTCGAAGAATAATTTGAATATGAATATACCAATTATGTGCTCAAGTGTTTTTATTTGCATACAATTATTATAGCTTTTTCATAGCCATGTGCTGTGAGTAATCAGTGCTTTATTAGTATTACCTATGACGGTTTTATCTCCCTCATTACTCAATTTGAATGAGAACTTATGATGGCAACATTTTGGTGTGGACATAACAAAAAGTTTAACTTTACCTGTCTTGATAAACTGTCTTCGTCGCCTTGGGAACTGCGACCAGTGTATGTCCCTCCGATACACCTGAGAAATATAACTAGCTCATAGTATATCATGGGACAATAAATATTTATACGATTTTCAACTCTCAGTAAATGGTTTATTTAACGTTTATTTTTGAGTGAAAGAATGAAAAAATGTTTATACGACTTGAATCCTTCAGTGAATGGTCCACGATCTTTTGTTGAGTAACATCGAGAGATACTCAAGAATTTTTCGGGAATATACAAAAATAAGAAGACTTCTTTACCTGACTAAATGAGCGAGGATAGCTTTAACCCATCGTATTTTGCCGCTGTTGAGCAACTCCATCAGCTGCTTCGGGTGGTACTGGGGTAGCACGGGACAGGCCATTTGTGAAGCTTCAAATAATCCGTAGTCTGGCATGTAATCCAATAGGGGCTACAACAAAAAGTTTAGGATAAAAGATTGCAAAAAAGCTTTGGTCTTTGCATTATTATTCCCAGCGAGAACTGTCCTGCAGCTGGGAAAAAGCTTCCCTACTCTTATTTCACTTGCCTCTGTCATGAGCAAGAGTCCACTTCGGTAACAACAACTCAATATCATTCTTTTATTATTGTATTTTTTATAATTATTACCTTACAACTCATTTCCTTCTTTTAACACGTTTTATTTTACGTTTTTTTTGACGGCGAAGTTATTACTACGGAACGCTAGTGAGAGGGAAGATACAAGTACAAACATATTTGTTGATAAATAAACGGTTACAAAACTACGACATAAACTTTTATCCGCAAATAACGAACATTTGTTCCACGTATTTTTATAATAACTATCGTGAGACTGATTCATTATTAAATTATGTAATGGTTTACTCACGCGTATTTATCGGGGGTGTTCGACTCGCGATCCCGCCGCTTCAGCTCATGATTAAAGACTCCGGTTGGGTCCGAAACTAGTCCACAGCCCCGATATATCATTTAAAAATTTGTTCTACGCCTAAATTTAATAAATAGATCTGTTTATTTCCAACATAACTGACCTGTGGTTGATCCGGTTGTGTCTTGTTTCGTCTCCTAGCGTCGCGCTCAAGCAGCTGCAAGTTGATCGAGGACACCCGCTGTAGATGAGGCGCGGATATACGCAAGTCTGAGTCCCTTAGCGCACGAGACTCGCCGCCTTCTTCTAGTTCCTATAACGTAGTGTAAAGTGTAAGGAATGATTTTCATTATTATATGATTATTAATGACGAGTGAAGTATTTGTTTCATTCTAAATTTCTTGCCTATGTTCAAATAGTCAAGTTTACTTCGGTTCAATAAAACACTCTTCATAAAGTTTCAAATACTTGAACTGCAATTTGCAGTTGGATTGCAGTTGAAATGCAGACCATCTGACTAGAGCCTCTTATATAAAATTTTCTGCAATAAATTAGTAAATATAAACCGTTCTGATAAGATCTGACTTGAAGGATATTTTTATCAAACCTATAAAGAACAAATTTGGAAGCAATCTCTTTATTAATTGGAAACGCGAATCAATTTAAGTAATAAGAAATGTGCATAGCTACATACCTGTGTACCCATCAATCCTGAAGCCGTCTGCGGATTTTCAGGTTTCCACTGGGAATACACGTGCATTTCAGAATCCATTCCCACAACCAATATACCGTCTCGCACCCAAGATATTTGCATAGGTAACGGTGGCAAGCCATCCGCGGTCTTTAGTTCGATGCGCCGGAGTTGCATCCATCTGATCTCTTCGACGAAGAGTGGCGCGGCGAGAGATGAAGCCTTACGGAGGATTGGACGGTTGTTGCTTATTGATTCTTTCATTGCCTGAAAAGATAATTTGATTCAACTTATACCTATTTCAAAGAGGGAGGCGTTTGCCTAGCAGTGGGATCTAAAACGGATATGTAGTTAAGAAGATGGTATGTATAAAAATAGTTTATATTTTAAATTCAACCCATTTTGAAATATTACTTTTTAAAGCATTAAAACGGCAATTGTCAATGCTGGTTATTTATAATGCACTTTATTCATTAAAAATCACAGGGCATCATTATTAAAAAAAACTAATTTTCAAGAGTAAAACAACCTAAAAAAATACAATTATAGACACATATGTATTCAGTACCAAATTATACTTCAATAAGATCAAAAATTACCTTCAAATTAGCCTGTGCAAGATCACTGGATACTGGCGTGAACAATAGCACTCTGGACCCGACCGCAACCGTCAGTATATGTGATCCATCCTCCTTCGACACCCAGTCTAGCTGCACCAAGTGTTTCTGTGTGAGCGGGCAAGTGTTCCCGTTCTCCATAATACTCTTACGTAGAGATTGGAGAGTGCTAAACGAGGGCACCGCGAGTAAACCAGCTGATTTGCCCGTGTCGCCTTCACCGTTGCGACTGCTGCGACCGTCGTCTGATGATAGCGTTTGGAGTACCTATAAATAGATGGAGTACCTATGAATTTAACTATTAAATGTATTATTAAAAAATACGTATCAACCTATCACTGTCAACTACAGCAAGTTGAGAGTATTTGTAATGAGTTTTGCCTCGTACGTTTACGTCTTATTTTTATGATATTTACCTATTAATGGTGAGTTTTACTGTTTAATTAATAATGTGTTTTACTTGTTAAGGTGATAGAAACATATATTTACTACTTTAAGCCGAAAGCGTCATAATTTTATAGGTAAATACAAATGACTAGTTTCTATATGTATGAGGACATTTTCACTATACCGTACTGTAATATTAAATTGTCTCACCTGATTCAACCTCTGCTTCTTCTGCATGAACGATGTATCATGTAAATACGACAGGTCGATCTGTGTGTCCGTACACACGCCCACCCTTGGCAGGCTGACGTTCCTCAGCGGTATCGTATCTTCTAGAAGCCACTCGGCCCCGCCCGTACTCTCGCACTCGTACACACACACGCACAGATTCACGAAGCGAGCGTCGGAACTGTTGCTGTTGGTCGTAGTACCGACTTTAGGCCGAGTGAACGAGCGACCGCATTTGTATGCGCAAGCGATACGACCGGAGTATGCCGCGCTTATGTGGAGAGGTTGGCCTGTTGGGGAAATTGATTCGTATGTCAATAGTGTTAAGACTCAAATTGCATTGCGTGAGTGAATATAGCAGTACATTTTTTTTAAACTCTGTGCCTAGTGTATAAGGTACAAATTGAGTACAAAATAAAAACAGATGTCATGCTGGTATGTATTGACTTTAAATTTATTGTTACCTGGAATGTCTATTGCAGATTCTTGATCTTTGTTCATCATCTCCCATTCCTTCCATGCATATTCGAAATCTTCGTCTTGGTTTTTCGTAACGTGACATTTCCAAAATCTGAAATATAACCACTTTGATGTTATCTTCTAATTTCGATGGGGCACAGTAGCTGGTCACTAGGTAGTAGTACTGTATGGTGAGTTGTGAGTTCTTTAAGCAAATTTCAGTTCAGTGATTCCGTGAGGAAGTTTTTAAAGTTATCTCACCTTAGAGTGCTGTCGGAACAAGCAGTAGCCATGATGTAGGGCGCTAAACAAGCTGGGTATATGGACGCAGAGCTGAGGTGTCCCGCTGCGGGCGTAGCGTGGATCACGTCCACACCGTCAGGTAATGACAGGGGACATTCACATACCTAGGAAAACATACACGATATATTAGATGGGTTTTATTTTTAACATGATGAAAGATAGTTGGATCTATTTTGACGGTATGTCATATATCTTACACACGTAGTTTGTCTGTTGTGTGAGGCCGAGTGACAACGATGGTAATAATTTAATAGTATCTATGTTATTTCACTTAAGTTTATTTTTGAAGGCAATTTATTGACAGTGAAAAAATGTTATTTGGGGACCATAATTGTCAGTATTAGTGTTAAGAGCAGCGAAGATACTTTAATATCGTTAATTCAAAATTTATGTCCAGGATTGACTTAAAAATGAATTTAATACATACCTTCTTGGTAGATATAGAGATATGTGAATGGACGTGCGACTGTGGCGGGGCGCGGTCGTTATCCATAGACACGGAGTTCTTGCGCGACTCGCCCTCCTCCTCCTGTACAAGTGCGCTATCTGGTACGTACATCATACTGTTCGTTAGGTCATCTGTAAACAAAAACAAGGATAAATTTACTAACGAATGGAAATTGTAGATTTGCAAACGGTAATATAAAAAAAGGCTATACAATTTAATAGATTTGTAGACATGATAACGTATTTGTTTGTTCGCTCCGTTATTCTATACATTTTTTTATCATATATTCAGTTTTGTTTGCTGTTTTCGCAAAACGATGTGGATCTCCCGAAAAAATAACATATTTATTAACAACATTTACATATTGCTTCTTCTTTAAGTCGATTAGGACTAATACAGATCATGAAAGTTGAATCCATACCAAAACTATTACAATTTAAATGTTCGTACTTCTTGTATAATAATCCTATAAGTAACCACTCACCATTGGGATCAGCCTGTGACGACACAGTCAGCCTCCACATATGTACAGTAGAGCCGCCATCAGTCCTCTCCAACACCACGATATAGAAGGGTTCGTTGAAGACAGCTGCCTTCCGCAAGTCCACTATAGCTTCCATACCAGCCTCTGTTAGTGTATTCACGTCGCTATCAATGCCGGAATCCGCATGTTCAGGCTCGACGGATGTGCGTTCACCTGGTGAGAAGCAATACAAATTGAGAAGACATCGAAAATAAAAGATAATATAACTGGTTCCGCGTGTTATAGTTTTCAGGAGTGTAGTATAAAAAAAATGTTTATCAGAAACACAGGTGCTTAATCCATGATTGATTTAATTACTGATTCACTTAAAATTACGAAATTTTATGAATGTTTCATTCCGTCTAGGGAAAGAATCGTGAATTTGTGCGCCGGAAACGGCAGAAGCTTTTGGACATTTTTAAACTGTAACAACCTGTGACTACAAAATTCTCGCAAATTAATATATTCTATTCTATTATCCATTTTTGTTATCCTTCCACAATCTTGTCTTACAATAACTCTTTTTAGTTACTAGGCAATTATTTAACCTTACAATTATTCCCTGACTATTTAAATCAAATGACGATAACACTACACAATAAACTGTAATCTTACAACCATCTAGTACTTCATCATTGGACCTACAAACACCAGCTCACCAGTAATAAGTTGTTCCTGGAAGACGTGTAGCAGCTGCGTGTTGTGCCAGTCGTGGGTAGCGTCGGCGATGGCGTGCAGCTGTATGATGGCGCCGGGCCGCGCGGTCGACTGCTGCGACACGATGTTGATGCGGTCGTGGAGGGGAATGCCCCCACCTTCCTCGAGGGTTGATTCTGATGATGTTGACATTGTGTCGTGCTGCTATGGGAGAGGGGTTATTGGTTAGTTATAGGTTAAAAGTTAAGTGAACGAGAACCAAAGAGTGAGCACAGGTTGTGTTCACAATATATTCTAGTAAGGGTCTTGACAACATGCAGAGGACTAAAGATGGGTCGCTTATATTCTCCAGTGTGGAAAGGGTCGTGAATTTCTGTCTTGTTTCAACCTCTAATGAATGAATGAATTAAGTTTCAAAGAAATATAGTATTAGATAAAGGGTTGCTACATACTAGCAGGAAATATTCTATAATGGATTTATACAAACCAACTAATGAATGGAAGAGTCAAGCAGGAAGATGATGATAGAAAAAGTTACCGTTACATCTTTATGACGTCTCTCCGACGTGGCGATCTCGGCGAGTAACGTGCGCGCGTCTATCACAGCTTGGAACACGCGCAGACTCTCACCGTCGCTCGCCACGAAACACGCTGATGGGGAATTTGATAGATTCCCGAGGGTTGTGCTGTGAAAACAATGTTGATATTGAATATAAAAGTACTAAATTAAAAATTAGAGGCTAGAGACATGTTGATGAATTAGTCATAATAATAATTACGCCGCTTTGAAGTAGGGACACTTAACTTATTAAATTCATTACACTTACATTGACAGCATCGAAAATTTCTGCCTAACGTAAGTTTATGCTTAAGCTCCAGAGCTTAATCATAGGCTAGTCAGGATAGTGCCCTATCTGTTTTTGGATTACAATTATTTTTGCCTATACCCAGCATCGATGAACTATTCTGATTTGTTTACCAGCAACAGCTTTTTGAGGTTTAGAATTTTAACTTGCAACCCTGTCAAAATTATGAACATAAGTTGTTATGTGTTACCTAGGCAACAACGTGGGCAGCCAGGCCACGTTGCTGAAGGCGGACAGATGCGGCGAGTTGACGCGCGCCAGTTCGGACACGCCGCCGGACTTGCCGAGCGGGCCCACGCACTCCACGCGCCACATGATCAGCTCGGAGCACAGCCCGCCCGCCGCCGCGTCGTCGTCGTACTTGTGGTGGTCGCGTTCACTGTCTGTTTAAGTAGGCAGAAAGATGATATAAAAATATAGTTGCTCCCGCTGTCTGTTTGTACTTATATATGGTTAAATTTGTCAAAGTAAGCGACTTATTCTGATGAGGTTTATGGTAAAAGATAGAGTAATTCGACTGGAAGGTTTTTATGACACAAGGATTCAATGCTATAGTGCGGGTTTTTTATAAAAATAAAGATAATAAAAAATTATAATGTCTCACCAGAAATATTATGATGGCTTGTTGTTAGAAGTAACGGTAATACTGGATGGCATGTGATGTCGTTCACTCTAAACCTATGACCGGACGCTCTTGACGCGTGGCCTATTGATAGCACCTGTAACCAAAATAAAGGTATACTGAATAGTCTTTTTGAAATGTACTTTTTTACCTTGATACTGTTGCAATTAATCTGAACAATCAATTTCTTCTTGTCATCAAACTTTTTTGTTTTGGTATAATTGCATCCTAGGAGATAGCAAACTAAATTTCCTTCACATTACCTCTTTTAGCGGATAAATGAGAATTAAGACGGAATTAAGAGGAACACTAAGACCTCACAATAATTACTGTTATTACTTTTATCAATAATTCACAAGTATATTCTTCTCCTATTATCTTACCTGAGAAAACTTGGACTTATCATCGAAGGTCAGCTGCCAGAGGTTTAGAGTCCCGTTAGTGTGGTTAGTGACCATGGATATGACGGGCGCCGAGTCCAACACATCCCCCTCTTGGTTCTCGCCCAAGTCCTCTGTCGCCACACTTGTTTTACGCTGCATTTCATTGTTGTTCTCTTCACGTTGACCTGCATACAAACATATTGACTATAACAAATACCAGTCATGTGTGGAAGCAAGTCTTTAATACATAGATAGTAAAGTAAATTAAAAACCTATTATTTTTCCAAAGACTGATACATTAATAAAAAGTCTACAGCAATCTGTAGTGACGTCGATTGTGATCTTTATGTCAAAGCAGTAAGGTTCAATTTTAAAAGAATCCGTACCATTTTCCTGTGTTTCATGTTGTTCGTTTTCAGCTTGTGGCCATTCAGTTTCTTCTTTCTCTTCTTGGACGCTTGCTAACGGGGTTGTCACTGCTTCAGGCTGTTGCTGTCCCACTAATGAATAAGTATTAAATTTTAATAATAATTTAAGATCCGGGATACCAAAGGACTAAAAACACATTTGGCTAATGATATTAAATATGAGACGTTTTGGACTTTTACTAAGCGTTTACTGACTAGCAAACCAACAGCTGTTGAGATGGATATACATCGGGCCGAGAATACTAAATTACGCCGTGCCCAAAGCCAGACATGGTAACTGTCAACGCTTAACTTATAAAATTGCTATTCAACGAGAGGGTACGATTATTGTTCCATATCTTATTAAATATGTTAAATTTCATATAAGCACAGGCACGTTGACTATGTAATACGTACTGGGCGTGACGGGCTTGGTCCGGTGTCGCACGTAGAGCGGCTGCGCGGCGGCGTGGTAGAGCGCGGCGGGAGTGCACATGGTGGTCGCGTCGCCCAGCGGGAAGGCGGCCGGGATGCGCGCCGAGAACGACACCTGCGCCTGCCGGATGGCGCCCGCCTGCAGCTCGTCCAGCCACTCGCACACCCTGCGGGACGAGGAGTAGCTCAACACACCGTACGAAGTACGATACGGAATGATAACAGGCGTATTCAAGAGAGGACAGGTTCATTCAATATAAAATACAGAGAAACGTAAATCATTAATGAAAGTCGTATTCAATAAGGACACTTAACTAAATGATGTTCTAAAATGTCTTTTCGTCTCTACATTCCACTAAACAGTGAGACAGAATGTCACTTTTCTCTATTTTGAATATGGAGGTCACAAATGGCACTTGATACCCATTATTAGGTGAATATACGCGCATACGCACAAGGTCTGGTTATAAGGAACAAATCCTAAAAAATTTTAGGCCTCGAGTAACAGGCTTTTACACAAAAAAATATGGAAATCACGACTCATTCATTTTCACTCACCATATCAAAAAGCTGCCATCAACAGGGTGTATCGAGAACAGTAAATCAGGACTCTGATGCCAATCCCGCAGTAACGACTCGATCTTAGCGTCGAGCGAGTCCGGAAGGTGCGTGCACGTGACGTCAGTGGCTATCGAATTAATTGACGTGGTGTTCGATAAACTCGGGTGACTGTGGTTGCCGCTACCTAAAAAACAATTGGAAATTGAGAATGTTCTAGAACATTCCACGCCCGTATTCAAAACGCACAATATGATATCGTGCTGACTTTGTCATTCCCCTTAGGAGTGAAAAAGGCAGTGACTTCTATCAGTACTGCTCTTGAATACGGGCGTTATTGTAATCGGTATCTAAGTTTCATGCTGAGATTCAGGCTTGAGTCAATACTGTTGTCATATGGATTAGTAGTTTTCTACGTGTCATGTTAGGGATGATTTCGAAATAAATTATACCTGTGGACATTTATCCGGGTGTCTCTAAGGCAGACTGTATTACAAGAGGACATCAAAACAATATTCTCTGGTATACAATTAGCTACATAACTAAACTTTCAACGAAACTTCCGATAACGGTGCCTTTCTTTTTGATAACAGTGCTAATTATAACTAACTTTATAAAGTGAGAGAGTTACAGCTAATTAATTGCAATAAGATTTTTTGTTCAAAAAAATATTTCTACACGGCTAATACATCACACTTATTGTTTTTACCTGCGATCCCATCTTGTTGATGAATTAAATAAAACAACATATCCATCATTATCATGGAAAAAAGGTAATTTATACGATGATCATATATCATTAAAACTATTTATATTACACACACTTTAAAAGTGAAACTTTACTACATATTTTCGGCAAACAAAATTCATTTGATGACGTCAAAGCTTATGAATTTTAAGCATTTTAGTTACCTGGTTGTTCATCGCTTATGCTGTTATCTTCTGATTGCATTTTAGTTAAATGATGACTAGGCCTCCGATGTTCTAGATCGCAGCGTGAAATAAATATAGCAATAAGGCTAATACATAAGCGTCAGAATACATATTGCTCAACGCATAAAGAAATACCGATAATTCGATGTCTTAAAGATACGTTAGAAAATGTACTTTATGTAGTTACATTAAAGCTTACACCTGCTTATCCCACTACAAATGTACACGATTATGATCCAACACCTACATGTTCATGAGAATACAAACGAAAATACAATTTAATCAGTGAAATTACAGCTTATTATCGAATGTTCTGGAAATAAATGTTAAAGTTTGTGTGGTTACATACGAAAGTACACTCCATGTAATTACAGTAAAGCTTAGGTACAATCGCTTCTTCTAATGAGAGTATATTTTGATATCTATAAGTACATGTGGGTATAAACAAAAATAAACTTTAAAGGGTTACATTAAAGCTCAAAAACGCTTACATGGAAACGATAAGTTAAGCTATGCGTATTCATATAAGCATGTTAACGGTCACATCATTACGAAACGACAATTTTATTCCAGATTAGTTTTCATTCCTGTGTTCAGAATTTTCCTATCACCAAGGCAACAAGGTATATTAATATATTAAGACTCACTTTCATGTTCTCCTTCCGGATGTGCGGTATGATCTGAACCTGATCCACCCTCATCTGTTTCTTCCTTATCTAAAATCTGTCACAAAAACGGCATAATTGTTATTTGCACTCATTTTAATATGGAAATACTTTGGCTGGTTAAACGGTTTTACGCGCAATAGACTAAGAGGGGGATGTGTTGGTTTTTTTTTAATGCCATTTTCACGTCCTGCCGAGGCAGCAGGAATATTTAAAAGGGTTACCGTGGCCCCGGTGCATGAAGGGCAAAGGAAGAAAAATCGGTGGGTTTTGCCTAGAAGGAGTCTGACACATCCTTCCGCTCAACACAGTAGAAGGAAAAACGAAAAAGGGCTTCATCTTCATATGGTTATTTTACAAATAACTTACTTTTTTAGTAAGATCGTGCAGTATGGCCTCAGCTTGGCTGGTGAAGTGCATCTCCTTGTTGTGCAGCCAGTGTAAGATGAACCGTCCGCCGCCCGCGAGCGAGGGCACCAGAGGAATATCCGTCTCCGCGTTTATAGAAGCTGCTAAGTGGAAGTGAAGGCCTGCGAACAAAAGACATAGTCAATAATAGTCTTATTAAGACGTATTTTTAAAACTTTTTACGCAATTTTAGGGGTATTAGACAATATGTATTTTTATCGAAATAAAAAAATTAGGTCTCTCTGTTCTAGTAACACGTGAATGCAAAACTCGTTAGTAAAATGCAATAAACCTTTGCATTTGAATAAATGACGCATTTATAATTTTATTGCCTATAAAACACAGTTTTCTAAGTGATGTCAATAGTACCAGCCATATAATAATTTGCATCACATATAATCGATAATTTACACTATACGCTTAAATAGTAGGTAAACTACACGTAACTGTTGCGTAAATATCACTGATTCTGTTTTTTTTTTACTTTTCATCGAACAAATAGGCTTGTGTGTGCAATACGGAGCATATAAAATGGCATTTTCCCCACGTTTTTTTTTATATACTCATTTTCTTGCTCGTGTGTTTGCTTGTCGTTCCGGTTGGATTTTTGTAACTCTATTTAGAGGCACTTCCCGATAAGCTAGCTGGCTGAAATTTTCAGCGCAGCTTCAAATCCGATGACAATGCAATTTACAACTATAAAAAGGGCTGGACCGATTTTGATAGAATTGGAATGGAGTGACATTTAAAAACGTGGGTCTAATAATTTTAGGTGTTTTTTTCATTATCTGATTGCTGTTCCGTAATACTTGCAATGCATGGTACACGTACCTCCGGTATAGGAACTAGCGTGGTAAGGGTTGTGGAAATCGTGAGCGCTGTACGTTGAAGGCAGGGTGGGGATGGGCGCGCCGGGCTGCTTCGACGACTGCGCCGTCCGTCTGATGTGGAAGCATGTTCTAGAACAAACACATTGGAATTAAGAAGGGTATGCAAGAGAAAACGTTTTTTTTTCTTTTATTATTTATTTAATCTTTTACGTACAATTGTGGTACATAAGGCGGACTTAATGCCGCGAGGCATTATCTACCAGTCAACCTTTGGGTATAATAAAAGACAGTTGGGATAGGTACAATGTATATCCAGGAAAGGCATTCTCTACTGACTGATACGCATGCATAATTTAATAACTGGTTCTCTTTTTCTTAACGCAACAATTATCATGTATATTTGAGACCAATCCTCAGGTACATAGATATCATACTTTAACTGGGCTTGTATTGCGAAAACTTGGTAAATTGGCTTGTGTATGAATCAACTAGGGAGTAGAAAACTCATGGGTAAATTTTTCGGGAGTAATAGCTCAGTTACCAATTACTTGATTAAAATTATAAATAAACAGTTGATTTTCCCAATTAAATCATAACAACAAGACTAAATGCTTACAAATATCATAAATAAGCAAAAATTACGTAAACGTTCTCGAGATATTTATTTCTGTCACCGTTGGCAACTATTGTTCAACGATACATGTATAAATTATGCTTGTATTGCGTGTTGCACAAAAATAACTCATGCGCAGCGATCGTTAAACTATGAGAATACGTGAACATTCAAGGAAAGTTAGCATTCAAGGCCGAACAGACAATAGGAGAGGACGCGGGCGAATCAACATTAAATGGTTGTAACGTAGTTTGAAATACTGTTTTCCGCGATCAAAAATAGCGTTTATTATACATTAACTACATATGTTTAGGTTTATACTATGCTACATTTGTGAGAAGTATTATGTAATTTTCATATTTTTCAGGAAAGTTTTCAGTGTTGAGATCACTGTAGTCTAAGTAATAATGATAAATAATTGATGTAAGTAACTACATTCACGCAAAAATACCGTACCTACATCGTCTTTCGAAATCACTGGCTATCAGAGCATGTAAATAATTGTGGTCATTAATCTCTTTTTCTTTGTGATAAATAAAGGAACTCCTTCTATACAAATACTTTAATTACTTCTAGTGTATCTCTAATCCATAAAATTAAAACTATTAATTTCGCTCGTTTATTTTTATTTTTAAGAGCTTTCGGTAAAATATGAATCACGGGATAAACAAATACATAATTAATTTACTCGATTTACAAATGAAACTGAAGCCGCAAATCGTGCTCGACCCATGGAATCCTATATAGTATATTACAATAGTCCTTAATGCGTCATAATAAGGCTTACTTTTTACTAAATCTTAGTAGCCGTAACATGTCATTATGATATAAAAAAGTAAACTAACTTCATATGCTTCAAGCGCTGCATGAAGCGATGCTTGTGTCGGTGCGTGGCCCGCTGGCGGCGCGGCGGCGAGCGCGAGTGTGACGTCACGCAGCCGCCCCCCCACTCGTCCTCCGGGAGCAAGGTCTCCGCCCACACGCGGCAGATGTTGTCCACGCATGATGTTACTAACACGTTGCCGACACTGCCCCTGGGATCAATGATAAAGGTTAATCGAAGAACTATAGTAATGTGACATTCGACGATGGTTCTATAACAGCGCTCCTCGTCTTGGTCAGATCGTTGCTTTGGTCAGGCTACACAACAACACGAACAAAAGGTTAATTATGATATTATGCTGAGCCACCAAATAAAACCCGAGCTAGGTTACTAATATAATGTATTATATAATTTCAGTAAAGGAAATTGTAAATACTGGAAGGGGATTGTGTAGGTCAAGGTGAAATTGCTAAGCATTGATCAATAATTTACTGTAGAATGGCAGAGAAAATTAAATCGTTTTTATTACGGTGAGTTGTTTACATTCAGCTCTTGTATCTTAGCAGTAATATTTACGAATGATTTAGACTCATGTAGCTGGAGTTTCTACAAATCGTCTAATTAGATACAGTCACAAACTGAATAATTGATCATCAAACTTCATAAAATTGTGAAAACCTTCTTTTCAATCTGTTTTCTATTACAAATAATGTCTCCCTTTCAGAATAAACCTTCAGGCCACAGTTACATAATACACATCTTTCATTGTTTACCTACCAACTAATTATAGTAATTCAAATACACAATATGTACTTACTTGGGCATATATTTGCTAGTCTTACGCCATGACAGATGTGTGACAGCGCGCGGATGTGCCACGTATATAAACGTGTAGTTGAGCTCCGGTGGCGAGTGATCGTTGTGGGTTTGGACCAGAACTGTAATAATAAAAATCGAAATTATAATGGAGACTGTTTGCCAAAACAGGCATACATCATTAATTTTGCTGTATGAACTGCCTGTAGCCCAGTAGCGTTAATTTCAATGATAAAGCTAAAGTATTGCTATAATGAATTGAACTGAATAGTCAACTTCGCTCGCGGCACTTGACGCAAAGCAATGGCATCCCTATATATTTAAAGTTTTCTGTTTTCTATTGCGATACACAGTTTATCCTACTTCAAAACGTATAAGATATCATCATTTGTGTATATTTTGGGACAAAAAGAAAGTCTCATGATTCATCCCATTAATGATAAACATTATTTTTAAATTAGTGATATAATCTAACACGAAAATGACGCAATATTTCTCTAAGGTGACATCTGACACGTTGATACATACATATGTTATGTATACATACAGGAAACTCTCCAAACATCTCATCGTATGAATGGAATATTACCTACAACCTACAGATTAGCAAGGAATTTATCGTAGCATACTACAAACATGAAAAACACGAAACGCCGCTATGCATATAGTATTTTTTTACGCCACAGAATAATGATGTCATTCCTTTTGAGGATTACGAGGACAATTATCGCGCCATTGTAGTCGTACTATGAAATAACGAGGTGCAATTAGTCAAACCTGTTTAACGAAATAATATACATAGGTATTTTGTCGTCATTAGTAAAAAGCATTGTTTTGTAAGACGACGTAGCGATACCATTTAAAACGTTTCGAATAAAAGTATTTGTTGATTTCATAATCATTTTATTGAAATTGATTATTTATACATGTATTGTAGTTAAAACCTACTAAAAATTAGTTAAGGAAATCCATATAATAGTAAATTTGATTCGAATCGTACTAGATAGGATTAGGATTTCCTCTTATCCGTCATGTCTTCGCAATCCGCAAGAGATACAAGACTTTCTTTCTTGCTACGATGGTACAATTATATATATACAACCTTACATTAATGTTACAAAGGGACAGGTGAATGTAAATGAAAACAAAAAAAATAATATTCACCTTTGTTTTGGTACCAGATCTTAACGAGTCGATCATTAATCCCAGATGTTGCAAATAGGACGCCGTCGGGCGAGAACGCTAGGTGATGCGCAGGAGTTGCCGTGTGACACTGCCACACGCATATCCAGCCCTGAAATAATAAATATAGTTTAACAATAGTCTGAAACGCGGAGTACTTAACGAGATAAATAACAATGAATCCTTCTCAGTATGGTTAGCGGCTTTTGCCCTAGGCTGGTAATAAAGTCATAAACACGTCTCAACATCTCACTGCAGTAATTGCGCAAATTTTGCCGTCGCTTTGCTTTTGCAAGATTCGAAATACAAGCCCTTTTAAACGGAATTTAATCTCATGTCAAGCCTTCACGAAATTATTTGATTGATGAACGAAAAGACGAACAATTAATCTAATCATACCTTACTCAACAGATAATTGAAGAATTACGTTGAACTGATTTTCGGAAGCCGGGAGTTATTAAAATTAACTCGACATTTATACGTATCAGGCCTTTGCCCTAAAGTGGATAGATAAGAGCTAATTATAGTGATAATAAAAACTATTAACAACATTAATGAAACACTCAATTGTGAACTAATAAGATGTAAATGGCAATTTCATAATCATTTTCATTACTTTATAGGTCCGCGGTTAATTTGTTAAACGTGCCGATAGTATTGAAAGAACGAATGCTCAATTGCCTTCGATATAAAATCAGTAACTAAACGTGAATGGCGGAATAAGTGGTTTTTAATAAGTGTCATCCTGTTTTATTTTTATTTGTTGGACAATAATCAAAAAGTTCCTTTAAACAATGTACAGTAAATGCTATATCAAATAATTCAATGTGTCAATATAATTTATTTTGAATTGCGAACGAACTTGTCATTAATACACAATCATCAAAATATATTAATTAATAAATTTATTCCCGCAATCCAAGTATTAATCGGCCCATGTGTGGTTTAGGTGCGGTTAACCAATTCACAATTCAATACATAACAATGAAACAAAACGTCCAGATTTGGCCTTCGTAGTCGAATAGTACAACTATGATACGATCTTACTACGACACTAACTGATACGCGTAAATAGATACGACTGTGTCTGATAACAATTCAATATTAATATAATAGTTTTATACGACGTTTGTAATAGGGGTGAAGATTGAGTGACTGAGTGGGAAGAAAAGTATATTTTTCTATTAAGTTCGATAGTTAAAAAATATTTTTTCATTGGGCTGAGCAAGAAAAATTTAAAAAGATAAAGCAAAATACGTATCATAGATACGTAATTTTTTTTTGTACTACCAACAAAATTTTGCATTAAACTGCAAGACAGATTCGAAGATATATCAAGAAAGAAACATCATCAACATTAGGGTTCATTCAACGAATGTACGGAACAAATGTAAGACAACGTTACTCACGTTAATCTTAAATTATAATAGCACCTTACCCAAACGAGTTGATGAGTGCTAAATAAAACATACGCGCGATGATTACAATGTGTAAACTGTAGTAAACATTAATTGATCATTGTTATTCATGCTAAGTATAGATGTGGAGAGTATAATAGATAAACAAAACAATGATAAGAGCGGACGATTTAGTGCAGTATGCCCAGCGTAGTCTAATCCATCTAGAAAGAGCCAGGGAATAGTTAAGGCGAGATGCAAATACATATTGACAGTGTGTGTGACTGAGATAGCAACGTGTCGTAACTCTTCTGAGACGTGCCGGGTTATATTGTCGATCTATATTATTGTATGTTTATCTTATCAGAGTATCACAATCTGCGAACAACTTACTGGCTCGTCCTCCTCAGCTTGCTTAGGTTTGTCATCCTTGTCGCCACCGATTTGAAATGTGACACCTGAGCTTGCTGAAAGGAAAATAAAAATGTATGAATAATATTCCTCCTGTGTAGGGAACCTGCGTATATACGGCCAACTGGAGGATACACGCGGACAAGACAGCCCTCTAACAAGTAAAAGCAGGGAAGACACCCCACGGGAGATGTGAAGTATCTTCCAAGTTCTTAAGTATTGACCAAATTATATAAGAAAAATCTTTCTAATTACTTGCTTAAATAACAATACCGTCTTAAGACTTATCTTTTAATTAAAATTCTAGAATTTGTTTTACTAAAATTCCAACACGAAACACAATAAGTATGCAGAAATATTACATCCGACTAGTTTCTCGTTTATAAGAATGCGAAAAGTTTAGTTTTAAAATGGCAGTAGACTAGTATCGAGGTTTCTTTTTCTAGGACCAAAATTTCTTGTTGTTAAAACGTAATTTGTACAAAATTGCTCTTATTTAAGACGGTATTCGAGATTGTCCTAAATCACGATATCTAATTTGATTTACAGATAAGGGTGTCAACAATGATATCGCTTGAAACAAGAATGTGAAATCGTTTAAACTAGATAAACTTGATGAAAACAATATCTTACGTTGGCTGTCATCTTGATAGAGCGACGCTTGGTGCCACAATTGCAATATCTTGCCGCCGGTTAGCAGCCGGGTGCCCTCGAGATTCCATGATAGCGCAGTGATAGGCCCATCCGCTACTAACTTCCCTGTTTGCACCCAACGGTACTCCAAGCCCTGAACAATCACGACAAGTGTTGAATTGAATAATGATTATGAATCTGAGTATGAATACACTCATATACGATAGAAATGGCCAATTGCATTCACATTCAATTGGCGGTACGCCATCGGCAATCGCCGAGGTTCAGGGACCTATTATGTAACTTGGATACATAGTGAAAATATCTATATAGCTACGAACATTAAAGTTAGAAACGAGATTTCGCTGACGTAATTGTAAGCGTCATTAAAGTTCGACTCTGTACAATACGTCGTTAATCTGAAGAGCAATTTGACGAATCTCTTTTATGTTTATAGATACCATGAAACATAGCAAATAACTTCGCAGCTGACATTTCAAGAAATATTTATGGTTCTGTTTGGTAATTGAATGGCGTCCAAATGGCCTTGGCATAAACTTTACGCTTAAATACCTAAATAGGCGAAATTTGCAGTCAGATACATAATAAAAATGAATAAGTGAGTTGTTTATGTCCTAAGGAAGTCAGTCTTATTTTGCTGGACTGTGATAATTGTACGACATCAATTAAAATGTCAGCTGGACTTGTTAGTACGGACAAAGTATAAACAATGATAGGATAACACCACAATGTGTGATGCATTTATCTATAAATTCTTTTTGCTATTCATCTGGTATTGTAATTGAGCCAATAACATAGATGCACACATAAATAAGTGTTCATAATGTGTGAATTTATTACTCATATTGTACTGAACAAGTACACTTGTCAGGTTTATTTTTTGCTCATATGATTTTGTATTTTTCCTTTTGCTCTTCTATAATCTTTGTGTTATCATATCTAACATTTTTAAGTTTCACTGTTTTTGTTATTATTAGATAACAGTGCACACCTCAAGACATTATAATCCCAGTTAATCACATATCCTATTAATCATTTACATGCATTTTATCAGGAGTTGAAAGACGAAAATGACAATTTCTATAAAAAGGTGTTTTTTATTTCTCTGTACTTAGTATTGTTTTTTAAGGTACAATTGTGTTATTTAGTTTTAGGCATGATCATCCGACCACACAAATGTACTTTCCTTCAAATTATCATGGTCCTAAACTGTTTAAAATATTTTTGTTGTTACAAAATTAAATAACAGAAAACAAAACCATTCCTGGTTAGATGTTTCTGATCTCTTTTTTACAAATATACTTACATGAGTGGTAGCGGCTGTGTGTATTAATGGTGTTGGCTCGAATATACACACTTCAGCTCCATAGGATGCGGCAATTTTACCAGTGTCTGTGCTGCAGTCCAATGAACCAATTCGTACATAGCCATGGATAGCTCCTGGTATTATCTGAACCCTTTCAAAGTTGGATGCCAAGATCACTATGTTACATCCTGCCGCATATGCCTGTAAACAAGTATTATTTAAATATACTATCTAAAATAGATATTTGTAATGGTGTCTAAAGTTCATCTTAAAATATCTGCATGAATAAATAGTATTTAATTTGAGTCCTCACAAAAAACACTGATTTTATCCGTTGACTGCACTTGATAATATCTCAGAAATTGTTGTTTTTCTTGTTTTTTTTTATGAGACAATAGAGTTAGGTAGTCTATTGGGTGACTTTTGATCAAAACATAAAAAGAAATACATATTTTAAAATCTAGTAATTATTACACAAATACATTTTAGAAGTATCCTACTTCTACCTACTAAAGGGACAAATGAAAGTGACATTACATACAGTTGTTTTTGTACACTAATGACTTGTTACAATGACATAACATGAAAAATGCTCTATTGATATTTGAACAATCCAATATTAACAAACTGTGACTTATATGTTTTGTAAACTGCATGTGTACATTTAAAATTAACACTTATAGTTATACTGGCTGTTTATGTTATCACTGTGACTGAAAACCTTGTGCTCATTGGTTAGGGGACAATTCTATTCTATTTTAGAATGTGGGTAACCAGTTTCATGACATTATCAGAATGATAGCTTAAAAATAAACATTTAAATAATTAAGAACTTGTTTTTTTTTCATGCTGATTCAAAGCTACTGTAAATGTTTTTATAGAAAAATATGATAATTTCAAACAATAACATTCGATTTTCAACAAATCTTTCTTTTAATGAATTATGCAAATTTTCTTAAATCAAGTCTGATTGAGATTTAATTATTGATTTTATACTAGATACTGTTAAATTTTTTTTTTTTTTTTTTTTTTTTTTTTTTTTTTTTTTTTTTTTTACTCACACACGGTTATCTGATCCCAAGCTAAGCAGAGCTAATAAAATATGATTGATTTTAGACTTATACAAGGCTTCTATAGATTTCAAGGTGTAGAGCAGCTATTTAAAATTCTTGTTTTTATTATTAAAACATTACAATGTCAAGGACTGTTAAATATTTATTTTTTCCAAACATAGAAGTGAGATTTCTTGTACATAACTTTTATTTTATTAACAATTGTTTATGTAAGTACTAAGCAAGAACACTTGTGTTATAACTCCACAGTTATCAAAGTCGCCTTTAGCAATATTGTTATTTAAATATCTATAAATGAGTGATGCAAATTAGCATTCAAGGAAACTCATTCTATTTGTATGAACCTCTGGAACTAATGCTGAGTAATGAGATGGAATCCATTTACAAACAAAAGGAGATAATAATATTTAGTGTCCAAACGAAATTGTTATGCTTATCAAACTAGGCTAAATTAGATTTTCCTGTTAGGAACATTGCTTCTCAATTAGGTACCACTTTAGGCGCACCGAATTCAAAGTCACGAGACCTACCAGTTAACCGACACATAGACGTAAATCATTGTACTTACTGTGAAAGGTATTCCTTCGACAGAACCAACAGCAAAACATTGATCTCCTGAATTACAGGCACCACTTAACACTTGGTGACAGTTCATAATGAACTAATAAAACAAAAAATATCGTCGCTATACGAATCCCAGATAACTGGACGTCACTGGCGTGGCTTTATTAAAGTAATACATAATTAAAAAAAGAAATAAACCTTCTAAACATTTCAAGATCTAATTATTTTTTAATAATTATCGCGAATATTTCTCTGACACCTCACATCGAACGTGAGAGAATGACGTAGAGAAAGAAAGAGATAAAAAATAAGGAGCACGTTCGAAACTGTTTATATAACATTTGACAATCAATAGCAGTGACTATAGTTTTCAATGTTGTAGGCAAGGTAAAAGTTTTCTAACTCAAAATTATTCACCTTAACACTAAATTTTAACTATTGCACAGCATTTAACACCATTTATCCAAAATATAATTATTTAATCAAAAAAGAATGCGCTCAGATTTCCCTCTAAAAGAGGTTTGCAGAATACTGTTTCCGAACACACTTCGTCCATATGTCTGTTGTGTTACCAGCGCGTAAATACAAGTTGGAATTTAAAAAGCTTATTTTTCAAATTTTGAATAATTTACGAAGCATTCTTATATTATTATTAATTCGTGATAAATATTACCTGTAAATAAAAAGCCTAACTTTCTGCCAAGTTCAAAGACATCATTAATTTATTTAATTTCAAATTAAGGGACTTTGCATGGGTCTGAACGGTAACTTTGCAAAATTAAGACAAATTCAATAAAAATCGTGTCCTTTATCTTTTAATTGTGCGTAAGGTAAGATCGACTCGTACGTAGGACCCCATTTGATAAAATAAATATATTTTGTATTCTGTTGACAGATAAAGTACCGACTGACAACTTTGACGTTATTTCCTATAGATAAGTATGTATGCCAACGCTTATTCGTTGAACGAGTTGTTTTTTGTGTATTGATCTGTTTAAAAAGAATCAAGGACACATTGGATGATATTTTAATTGAAGGACGATATTTCAAACTATCAGTGTCATAAAAGTGACTGAATTGTACAATTTGTGTTTCGGAGTGAAGAAGTCCCATACTCAAAGGTAAGTCCCTTACCACTTAAATTCGGATCAATATTTATTTACGAAAAAAAGATGAATTAGAAAAGTCCAATGAGGGGCTTGCTCTCTACGTTTTACTAAAATAAGGATTTAGTCAAAGCAGGATTAAAACTGTAGACTCATGTATGCTAACTGACTTTGAATTCTTGGTAATGAGGATGTCAGATTCAACAGGATTTAACCATGAATAAATGATACAAAAGAGCGTAAAAACTGGTCAAACTGCCTATTATTCTAACAGAAGGAGTTTGTTTTACTTTCTTGACATAGATATTAATTTAATTAATTTAAAGCATCATGAATAATAATAAGTTCTGGTTTTTTGCATTAGTCACAGTAATTAGAATTAAATCAGTTTAACCGGTGCATTACTCTATATCCTTGTTCTAAAACTAAAGTAAACAATACAAAACTTGAGTTCCTTGGATTTTAATGTAGTAGTTACTTAGGTATTTAATTATTGAAACCAGCTAGTGATAAAACTTTATGACTTTTTATTTACATTTCAAATAATGCCATAATTAAGCAGAGCATAATCATTGAAGGACAGCCTCTTTATAATAAACAACAATAAGCTATTACAAATTATAAAACTACTTCTTCTACTGTACTCTACTCAAGAAGCAACAATTTAAATTACAGTCCATTCTATGGAAAATACATAATTTACAATACTACATCTACAACTGAACTGCAATTGTTATTACTGTGTACTAAAGAAACCATAAACTAGTATTCCCCAGCAATCATTATGGCAATCATAATGGTTTAAATAAAACATTGTTCCAACATCATTAAAACTATGCATAATTTTATCTTTTAAATACATGCAAACACAATATCAATTTGCTAAATGATAAGACGGAATCACTGGCCTCTGTTTCCCGCTGACATTAAACACTAAAAAACAATTTGTATGATTGTATTTTTGACCAGACTGGTCTTAATTGAGTCTAATAACTTGCCATACACATGTACTCACAAAATTTACTATTGAACAATTGATATGCAAAAGAATATGAACCTTATAACTGTTTCTTGATAAGCATTTGAAAGATATTTCGCTTGAACATTGTGAACAGAGTGTACTGTATGTATGAAGTCATCTGATATTTTTCTGTACCATCTGCTGAGGTAATTGAGATAAAACCATGGAAGTTTTGGTCACTCAAGCTTGGTTAATGGAAACATGCTTGGAGGTAATTCAGCTGTAATTTTATTTTATTGTACTCATAATTCTGTACTTGTATGAACTATATTTATATTCAAATTTTATAGCCTAAGAGTGTGTTTGCTTGAATGTGTTAAACATTAAAGCTTAACCTTTCTTAAGAGATACTTAGGAAGCTTAAAGGCTATAATAATATCACACTACAATCACTATGAAGTCAAAGAATGTGGGTAAAATCAAGGTAATCAGCAAGTGTAGTATAATATAGTTGTCACATTATTTTTTCTTGTATTATTAACAATACAAGTTTATGTTTTTTTTGGGTAAGAATAAAACAATAAATTATTACTAAGCTCATGATAATGAAACAAAAATTCACGAATTCTGGTAGCCTTGCAGGAGTGACATAATTGAATAGCATAGTAGCGGCAAAGTAAATATTGGTGATGTGTTATCTTTGTGTGGTTTTTAGAACAAACTAAGGATATGATAAGATGCAGGCTTATTTAAACCAAAATTTTGGAGCACTGTATATTGCAAATTTTATCAATATGGGTGGTAATGATCATTTAATATTTCTGGATTTGTTGCTTATCAAATCATATTACACATACAGGCTTCATGAATAGGAAGCCTAAACGAATATTGGTTTTAGTGCCATTAAAAATACAACTTAACTATTTTCCGACTTCTTACTAATACATTTAAAACATGTTACAAAGGACATTAGGGTTGAGAAGCACAAAGTCAATTTAAATACTTAATTATATTATTACTGTCCCAAACTACCTGAACTGACTTTACACAGCAAATACAGTGTTTATTCAGTAGTTTAATTAAATTCCGTCACACACCTGTACGCTATGCAAATGATTAATAAAATTAGGGATGTAACTTTAACAAATAATTAAAAGACGGACTGATAATAATCCATGTCTGTGTGGCCTATTCCATGGCAAACAACTCCTATGTAGGGAATAAAAGAAGGTAAAATTATAAGATTTTAATATCTTATCAACATACTTAATACCATGCTAATTATTGTTATCTATTACTCATCTATATGTGTGTGCTTTCTTTTGTTTTACTGTGACTAGACTATTTCGTTTAGACTTGCTTGTCTCGTAAATTTCGGCTGTTATACTCCCTTATCGGCGATATCTACTCTTTGTCGGGAAACCTTTTTCAACTAGCGAAGTATGGTAAGCGACGATCAATTCTTACTGCCCGCTCTCTGAGTATACCAAATACTTAGATAGATAAACAGAATCATTATTATACTTAGTTGTGTTACAATGCCGCGTGTCTGTTCAATAAACCAAGATAATATAGCTTCATTGCTTTGATGATAACGCCTGCTCAAATGAACTATTTAACATGTTACACTATATTGGGTGCGGTCTTCAAGGTAAGATGCCGTCAATCAGGTACCTAGACGACTCTTAACTGCAAATCGAATTCAATTCTCGTATGTTTCACCGTTAAGTGAGCACTCAATCAATTACAGCAATAATATACATCAATTAACGCGCCACTACTTAGTTGAGATCAAGTCAACTAATTGCGATTCATGTACATAGTGATAGGTGTGAATGTGTGTGTAACCTGTGTATGTAACATCAGCTCTAGCTCTCTAAACAAACACGTTATGAATTTGCATATTTTGGCCTGAGAAATGGTACGCGCGTGCACTGAGCATTACGCGGTAAATCATTTGCAATCGGATTGAGCATTGAGCCTGGATTACTGTTAGAGTCAAAGCCCTGGAAAACTCAATTGCTACTTTAGCTTAACGTGTTCTTGCTCTTAAACCATCTATTAGATATTATTATGTTCCACATCTCATGGTGAAAGATGCAGTATTGCGAATTTCCGTAATTAAGTACTTTGACTAGATGATTCGTAGAGAGCACCCAACAATGGGAAAAGTAAAAAAAAAAACAAATCCCGGCTTATTGACGTCAAAGGGCAGTCCAACAAAAAGCAAACATATCGAAAATCAATACAATATATACTGGAAATAGCGCATGATGTCGCACCAGTTGGCCAAGTTTGTAAATTAACCAATAGTTGCAGAGAGTGCACTCGGTGACTGGTGACGACGTGGGGGTCCATCTATTTTTGGAAGCGCTCCCCCAGCCCGCTAGGCCCTCTCAATTAGCGCTTTGACTTCTCAAAGAGAATGGGCGCGTATTATTTTTTAAATAACCTTTTTTGCCGGCCAGTAATAATTATGCTGCTGTTTGTTTTTTATCTCTGTTGTCCATATGAAGAGTTTAATGAGGTCGTATACCTCATAATTGTTTATTTTTAACTGTCAACGGGAAAAGGAAGCAGTCATTCCTGACAAATGTCCTCGGTTTCGTATTTGTTTTAGCCGAAAATTAAAAACCGGTTCATATTTGTTTAGTATTACTCCTCTTATCAGTATTTTTGCAAATCCAGTGATTGATTATTTTCTGTTTTCATATAAATACGTTTGATAACAGTATTGAATTTTACAAATACAATGATAATGTAAATGTTTGTATGAAATAACTTCATGTTTTAAGTATTTTTGCTTTTATAATCGTCCTTATGAACGCAAAGGCCGATGATGATTGTGATCTTATACTATGAAAGTTAATATTTTTTTCCTGACCTTGGCATTAAACATTGTTTAGAACTTAGGTATTTAAAAATATTTAGTAGAGAAGGCAGCACGTGCCCACGTTCTGACCTGAAGTAAACTTACCTAGTTCCGCTCTTGTACAGTCACGTGTAAAGTGGTTTATAAATTAGACTAATTCCAGAGACCCTTACCTGACAACACTAGATGTGATTCTGTTACCTCACTTTGTGCGTTTGAGAGAGAGTGTTTATTTATAAAAAGACAATTTACTAAAATGGTACGTTTGAAATTGACTAAGTAAATGCCATCATAACACAATATGTAAACAATCAAGCCGAAAATTATTATAATTTTTATCTTTTTAACCCTCGACGCAGAAAGTTTGGTGCTTTTGTCTGTGGGTGGTATCCTGCCTGGATTGGATGGATTTAGCGATTTCAATTTAGTTTGACTGAAGTGTTCTCGAGTTATGTTTGATAAAAATCAGTCGAGCCATTGAAAAGTTGTGTGGGATAAAAATATATACTGTGGGGGGTTTTAAAATGCAATCTTATTTCTAAAACGACACATAATTGGAATTAAATTTCTGTCTCACTAAGTCGAAAATTTAATAATAATAGCGCATTACAAGCAACAACGCAATACAAAATTATTCAATTTATTATCCACACATATTACCAAGACTTAGTACGATAGAGTGGTTGTGCTAATAAAAGCTTTATTGCCCTAACGCTCTTAACTATATGAGAAAGTTGAAAGGTCAGCCGGGATCGCATCTAGCTCGTTTACCCATCCTTAACCGCTGTTATCTCCAACAATTTTTGTTTTCCGGACAATGATGTTTTTTTGCGAATCTTATCATTCCATTGTGCAAACTAAACGAATCTCGATAATGTAATTACTAAATGCGTGGCATCATCATTATGAACATTTTATGAAATTATTATGTGACTCGGGAGTTTTCCTCGTTTTTTCGTCTTGATTGATAGATGCTTATGCATTTTTAAACAAATGACGAATACATTAAACCGTCACGATGCTCAAGGAGATTTTGTCGCTTTATGTAATGAACATATTATTAAGCCTAATAATATGATATTATACTGTAACAATAAAGAAATAAATAATTTATCGGTGGTTATTAACAAGTAATCAAATATTTAGAGGTATAATTAAAATGGTAATGAAAATCGCTTTAGTAAGTACCTTAACTGCGTTTAATAAAAAAAAATGTTTCCAATATTTCTTCTTATACCAAGCTAATACCGCATTGCAGGTAAACACAATCTCACTTTATCTTGAAGATGAAAATAACTTATTAAGTAGCGATCCTATTCTTAGAGAAGTCTGCAGTTCCAATTCGAGATCCGCCATCTTATTCAATCTGCAATATAAAGAGCATTTATGACGTCACAAATTTGATTTAAAACTAAATTGAGTTGAGTGCAATAGAACCCGGCGGTGTTAAATGATACTATGCCTGGTGTAATAATACAATATTGTTTTCATAACGATTAAAGCCAAATGGTAATAATACAAGCGTGATGTTATTTATCAACAGATACGTTCCGCTCGTATGTAACCGAATAGTCTCGCAGGTAAAACATGTTTCCGTGTTTCTACGGTACACTTCACAAATACACCCTTCGTTTTTCCCGCTAAGTAGGTATTCATCTCGTGTAAGGATCCCATGATACTTTCCCACACGACATCTATTTCTTACTCAAATGGTTTTCGTTTCCGTGACAAATTGGGCCAGTCTGCTAGTCTCTGATTTTTGCTTATAAATTTTCGACCCTTTATAAAGTTCAAGCTTTTTCGATTACTATTTACGTGCTCTTTTTCTTGTGTTTGAAAAAAAGGGTCAATACCTAGAGTTCTTGTATTTTCAATAAAATATCTGTATGATAAATCTCAATATTCTAACAAATATGTTTGAAGCATTGAAATCAAAAGTAACCATTTTCGGCACCATAAATAGGTTAATACGGATCAGTATACTGGTTGACAAAAATGTCGATGTGCCGCTACGTTATTGCATTCCACAGGAAAATGTTCTTATTCGAGAATTGTAGGTGACCTGCATCACATTTGGACGAGATGATGTCACGACTAGAGTCAGTCTGAGGCAAATCGCCTTCAATATAAACCGGCGTGACCGAAAATTCGCTCAAAAAGACTTTATTATTGTGCCACGACTCCTATTTTGCCTGGAAATAAAATCGAAGTAGGTTTAGTACCTACCTACAACCAGTATCATTCATAGCCGAGTGCTCAGCAGTATTCTGGGCACTATTCCAATTTTTGGACTACCTCTACCGATAATTGTATAAAGTAAAAAACCTAGTCGTATTTTCCGTTGTGGCAATCAAGTCCAAGTGGCTACAAATACTAATTTAAGTAATTTATTTTATGAGTACGTCGTTAGCAATTTGAATAGATACTGAAATTAGCATCCCATTTTCGGTACGATCTTTAAACTGTATGAAATATCCGGTTTGCTGTAACTAATGTCAAAATTGAGGGTAACTCTCTGGAAAATGGCGGAATAGATAAGTTATATTCATAAAAGAAAATGCAGTGAAATATTGATCATATACTGCGTATGGCTATATGACTGGAAACCTCTAGAAAATTGTAGAGAACGGGAAACGCACATTAAACTTTCATTTCGCATTAGCAATGCTCGCTTTTACCATCATCACTATGAAGGTACCTGAGGTAACACGTGTTTTGCGTCACATGAAAAGCTTAGTACTATTGCATTCATATAAATATGAATAGGTAATTTTTGTAAATAGCTTTTCTTACGTAAATTTGCGTTAGGGTTCTATTTAAAAAAAAAACTTATCGCGTAAAGGAATCTTCATCTGAAGGAAAGTAATATTACCGTGGAACTTGAAAAATGGCTTAAGCCACATAACTTGACAGTACAGGAAGCACTTCTGCGTACAATGAATTTGTCAACCTCCCCATAACTTAAACTGAAGACCAAAAACGTGTCTCTTGTCCTTATTCGGTAGCTAATGCTATTGCTTTATTATTTTTGTACATGTCGTTGACCTAGTTGGCTCTCTTAGCTCTGCAGTACAATATGACGGCAGACAGACGGGCGCCCCGAGACGTTCAAACACCAGATAATGGTATCACGCCCACGCTCTAGACTAGACCGCTTTCTTGTCAGAAGCCTGTGTTCGTTGCCCTAAGACTTGTTTAATGATACATTGACTTACTCCTAAGCTTTGCAAATAAATTGCAGTGTCTCTAGAAAGTCTTCTCCATTTATTTATACTTGGTTAATTAAAGTCGTATTTACATAGATTGATCGACAAGACTAGACTAGTTTTGAAATGTCTGCTACCATTTTCCTCGTGTATTTCGGGCACGCCATTTATTCGCGGAAATTACAATACAACACTGAATCTTTTAATAGGGTATTAATGGTGTTCATAATAGGCTTTCGAGATGAAGCGTCGAATAGGTAGGGGTGAGAGGTAGGGGCCCCGCAATGGATCGCGACCCACATTTCCGAACGGTTCTTTATACGTCCGCGCCCCTGACACATTGACTCACATTCGAATCGTTCGACCTGTTTTCACTCTACACCATCTTATGGCTTACGATTGATCGTAATGACTCTTATTACGGCAACAGTAGCGTCTTGATGTTTTAATATACTAAGCTAAAAATATTCTTGTATAAAATTAAACACATTGAATTTAAATAACGATGTAAGGAATAATGGAATGAATAATGTTGTAAAGTGGACGCAGGGGTGATTCAAGTGATAAATAAAATGAAGGTTCCACAAAAACGCAAGTCGTCGAAAACCTCTTAAGCCCCTTAGAGAGTGTCTCAAAATTCTTCGAATTCATGGAAAAGTTAGATCGAGTTTCTCAATCTTGTTTAAGCCGTAAAAAAAGGTTTCCTGTTATTGTTATTATGCGTTTATTACAATACTGCCTTTTTGCTTCTATTTTAAAACAAGTTAGTTTGGTAATACATTTTCTATTGCGTAAGGTGACAAGCATGATTTTATAGCTATTTTGTATGCTTCTATATTTATAACTCCTAACAAAATAATTTAGCCTTGAAAGGAATACCAAAAATTTCTTTTAAATGGAACAATAAGTAATTTTAGCTATTTGCTGCGTCAATAGTGTTGGAGTTTCTTATCTGAAATAAGCCAAGCCAATGTCTCGTTTCGTCACTGGTACGGCCAACACCGCTGTTCGCGCTGATGCGCGCGCACCCGCTTCGATCCAACCAGCCAGACATTTGAATGAAAAGATCGGTCACTCACTAAGCGTGTGGCGTCAATGTGTGCGGTGGACTGTATTATGATCATTATTGACCCAAAAAATTAAGTTATATAATCTATACTTATTACTTAGTTATATAATCTATAATATATTTTTATTACCTTGACCTTTTCCTTTATTACGAAGATAAATAAAAGAATTCTTAAATATGATACATAGATTTAACATACTAATACTTCATTATGCCTGACGAAAAACTCGATGTACAGAATATTTTGTCAAAATGAAACGGCATCGGGCATCATAGGTATATGTTAGGTTCACACAAAGAAATGAATCACAGATGTGCGAATTCTGCTATTCAAAGCTACTTTAGCTGTGCTGAGAGTTTAATAACGTAGTTAGATAACCGCAGAGCATTGTGGTGGATCGATGTCCACTATTATCTAAGCATTTGTTGTAGTTGTTCAATGTTCGTTTTATCATAATTAATTGACACGCGATAACACTTGCGATTGTAACTCACGAAAGGTTTTTGTGTGAAATGTTTAGGATGGCCATTAATGCTTTTTAGTTTGAATATTTTAATGCTGATTTCTGTAGTTTTAGTGTCTTGTTTTCTATCGGCCACAGTTATTCGCTTGTTTAGAATATAAATACACAGAAGATAAAACGGAAAACCTGCTTTCGAATAAAATTGACATGTTTATACAATAAACGCTCTACGAAAATAGATTTAAAATTACCTACACCAATTTACATTATTTGTTAAATTAAACACATTACCGCATCAATGGAGTTTGTTTGATATTTTTGCCTTGAGGCGCGCGAATTTATAGTTAAAAGGGACAAAACAATACTAATAATAATTATTGAAAAGCATTTTTATTCAAATTTATACTTTTTATGTCTAATATGAGTTAATGGTTTTAATTATGTTTTTAAATATACTTTAATTATGCTCTCAGGTCTGCGTTTGAGATATGTTAATATGGAGCAACCCCCTGCATAATTAACATTATTCTCGTGAGTCACATAATCAGGGAGCCTACCAGCACCTCCCAGAGTATTCCTTGTTAAGTGATGAAAGCGAGCCGGCGCGCTTTTAGTTGTAGAGCGCCGTCTCTTTTTCGCTACTGCAATTAACGGTTTATGACGCGGTGGTAACGTCACTGAGCTAATTTGTTCGTTAATTATAAAATCACAGTAATTATGAACCATCTCAGTAAGATGTTTTATGAGAAATCTACAAACTTTTAGAAAAAAAACAAGTCTGTTTGAAAAACAGTCCAAAAATGTCCTTTCTAATTATTTCAAACGAAATTACTATGACAGCTTTTTGTGGTATCTTAGCTCTTTTGCGGACCGAAAGTCGGCCAGGTAATAAAAGGAGTTCCCTTTCATTTGCGTAACGAACCACTGGCTGTGAGCTGTAAAGCACTATTTATGATAACTCCGTGATTTAGTGCTAAGTTTCACTTTGTTCTCATAATGTTTCTGAGAGGTTAAACAAGGACGCTATTCACTCACTATCTCCTCGCTTTGAAGATTTCCATTTTCGAACAAAATGGTGTTAAAATAGAACTCTTCTTTTGAAATAGTTATTCACCTTGTCTATATAAATGTTAATAAAGATATCACTGTAAAGTTGAAATGAGAAATCAATTCATAACCGTCATAAGAAATAATTATAGAGCAGCTCGAGTCTATCTTTAGTATCAGTGACGAAGGTTAATTATATAAATAATGGTAGATCGTGTGCCAGACGCATTTTAGATGACGAATGTATGAAGTCTATATGTATGCCTTCAGATTTATTCAGTTTTGATGACTGAGGCCCGACAAAAGCGCGTGCGATCGCTAAAAAAAAATAAACTAAAGGCACATTCTCCTTATTATACAGTCTGAATAAAAAGGTTTCATACAAATAAACGATATCATAATACTATTATGTTAAACTGTTTAAGGCGGTATCGTCGGCAAGAAAACCTTTCAATAAAAAATAAACCTCAGTAAAATGAGATGGGATATCGGAAAACTTCATGTATTATAAGAGTTTCAATTCAAGGAATAAATAATGATTTGTTTGGTTAAGTGTCTAAATATTTCTAACTCCGTAAAAAATATACCGTTTTGATGAGTAAATATTTATCCCGAGTCATGTTTGTGTATGTTTATGTTTGTATAAGTCAAACAGTAAGATTCTTACTGAACCATTTTTAAAAACAGTTGGGATATTGATTTTGAAGGATGTATTTAGGTCAAGCCGCACCGGTTTCAAGTTATGTTTAAAACCTGGTTGTTTTTCTTAGCACGAAATCTCTGTGACAGATATGGCAACCAATGTTTTCGATTTGTCGACGAATCATAAAATTGACGGTGTCATACTTATTTATTTTTATGACAACAAGTATAAATAGAACTCCCAATCAGATTTGAATGTCAGCAGACATTGGTTTCATTAAATTTTCTCAAAGGACGAACGTGAAAACACCTCCTACGGCTCTATTATTCAACATTCGTTTATTATTCATTTCGTAGTAGAGTGAGATTGTCCTGTTTCTTTGTTATCACATACTTTTTTTGTACCTTTGTTCTGTAATTGACATAAATCTTGTCACCTGTCGAATCTCTTGTCTCTACCTTTAAATACGGAGAAAAACAGTCCCCATGTAAGATTAAACTCAGACCTTGATCGTAAAAATGTTTGTAACAAATCTGCCAATTGTTTGCTATACCTTACAATGTAACTGGGTATAGTAATGGAACAATCCCGTAAATGTGGTCGATGTGGGCTGGAACGACTTAATAAGCCGAGCTCTACACGTAGTACACCGCTCGGCTACCATTCCTACATGCTTACAGTACGTGTCTGTCCGATTGCCAATCGTATTCTAACTATTTAGTACGACACAAACCTCTTTATGTATCCATACATATGTATCATCATAATCGATTCTGTAAGTGGATTTTTTGAAGCGTGCTTTTCGTCTGGTGGGTAGAACTGAGAGTACTGAACTAAAAACAAATGTTTTCATTGAAGAGAGAGTACTTCTCTAGTACTTGTACTTACCTATAGAGTAAGTAATGTTATTTTGAACGGTCAGGTGCCTTTTAGGATAATATCTGAACCTTTAATGGCCGTGTAGGCGTCGTTCGACATTTCACGTTGGCGTGTTTATACATTTTGGTAAATACGACGAGTAGGTATGTTTCAATAGATATCATATCGAAGCAAGCGAATGCTAAAATAATGGCTTTTGTCAATAAACAGTTATAATTAGTAATAGCGATTATAATCCAAACCAAAAAACACAATTTTGTTTTGGTTTAGAAAAGAGCTCGTAAAAAAATTATGTATATCACTTTTATTTACGGTACGATACTTCGAATTTCATCTCCTATCCAACTATAATTACCTTGAATATTTAAAAATAAAATCTTCTACGAAATGGAACATGATACTTATAAATAAAATGTTCAGTTACTCGTTGGTATTTAAGTGAACGTAAAAATAAATACTAAATATAAACAGAAGTATAAACAATAGAGACCTATAACAGTTTCTATACGTGGGTTGAACGTGGGTGTCCTGGGTAAAGGCGGGTTCCGTTTGATATCCATCCACTTCCTAGAATTAACTTAGTAAGATTTTCTTCCATACTTATAAATAATTTACTCAGAATTCTTTATGATCTACATGTCGTGTTCTTAGAACTTTATTCATAATTTCATATTCTATGAATGTATACTTAGTGGTAGACGCCCTTGTCTTGTTCTTTCGTAGTAGTTTGCTCGTAGTTAATTAATAAACCACACTATTAATCCTTCAAACGCTTTGATAGTCACCTCGTCCATTATTTCAAGCAATCAGTAAGCTTACTCTCGACGGTATCGAGCTCTGTTTCTGTTTCAAATTGGGATCCAGTTTAGTCTGGAATCCGACACCAGCACCTCTAGACAAGTGACATTTCAACAATCGTTAACGTCAATAGAAAACCCTCAAATGTGTAGAGGTGATAGGTACTAATTCAGGGCCGAATCTAGAATCAAATTCGTATCAAAATCAAAAAACGGAACCAAACCATTTTTAAAAGTGAGTCTACTGGCAACTGTTGTAACTTTCGCCTGAGGCTACGCCTCATCACTGTAAGATATGGCGGCAAAAAATAGCTTATGCCGTGTTTTTGAAGTTCAGACGAAACCCATAACAAATTTTATCTCGGTTGAGCGGTTTAGCCGTGATAAGCGCAACAGACGAAAAAACAAAGTTACTTTCGCATTTAAAAGAGTAAAGCGTTTCTCTTTTATTTGGAGCCTATAAATACCTATCAATTATCGTCAGTAATCAGTATCGTCGATAGAGATTTGCTTGTTAATTCCGGTATTTTGGATTGAAACAAACATGAGTAGGCGAGGCTAACATTGTTAAAGCGCAAATCGATGTTACTATTGACAATCTATTTTAAAAACACCCACCCACGCCATTGCCCACAGTAATAATACCTCAAAACCGTAATATAATTATGGTTAGGATAACGTTTACTGGCAATTATAAAAGGTACAAGAATAAATAATCATTAAATTTAAAGGATGTCGCTCGTCTACCGTAAGACGAACACGGCACAGTGGTCATATATTATTTGACTTATAGGTTAGCGATTTTTGGGGGTTTACTTGTTAAAGCGACTGATACCCGTTTAGCGGGGTGTCGCAAGTTCGAAATCTCGTGAAGTCTAAAATTTTCCACCGTTTTATTTATACTTTAAAAAAGGGTCTAGATTTATTATTATCATTATACATCTTTAATCTCTCTTGACCTTAAGTATCTCAGCCGGGATCAGATAACTTTTCCACAAGCCACTTTGCACGCGCATTAAAATCCTACACGTGTAACATTTTACCCTAGAAAAGCCAGCTTTATACACATACAAGACGTTCTGTTATTTTTATCGCATTGCATGAGCAATAAGATTATGACGACAGATCACCGCAGAATTTTAACGCTGAAATCTAGGGCGAGCATGATGTGTTTGAATATTCTACGTGACATTATTTTATAAGACACTCAATATAAATAGCGCCTTAAGATTAAAATGCTAAGGTGGTTTTTTAATTTCCTGAGGCTGTTTAACATACACTATGGCTCGCGCGACCTTATCTCGTGCTCAAAAGGTTAAGAGTTAATTGTCCTTTAATTTATATTGAATCGATTTCCTCGGGTCCAACTACGACATATTCGATTTAACTTAGTTCCACGTGTGAAGTATAACTAGAATAACCTTTTCACATGAGAATATACGCTTGCTACCGTCTGTCGAACGGGTAACGAGCAATTATTATATGACACATACGAAGATTACTAGCGATAATGTTGTAGATATGAGAAATTGGTTTATTAATTAAAATGGGGTTCGTTTGAATTATCTCGATGTACTGTATCTTTATTGTTAGCTATCATGTATGAATCATATAGCAATTTGAGTGCTTTATTTCGTTTATAATGATTTTACTTGCAAAATGCATAGTGAAACTCTTGCCTGCACATATTTTATAGGTAGCCGCATAATAAACTTTAAAGGAAAATTCTTTATTCAATTCAAACTATTATATTTTAGCCGTAATAGTTTCGCTGCAGGGCCAAGGCTTCCAGTTACGCTTTTAATTTTTAATCGTCGCTATTCCTGTCCATAATTTCCAATAGATGTTAACTTAAGCCCTTCATTTATTTCTTTTCTAACCTGATTGGCCATTCTATAAGGCCGGCATTATTTATTCTAGTTATTGAAAATGTTGTAATACTGTATAGGTAATATAACCAGGTCTTCACATAGTCAACACCAAATTTTCATTTCCTAAAGAGATATCACGTATTTACACTACCACTATGAACATAATGGTATCCGTGGAAAGCATCTAAGCCGTATAATAGACAGTGGAAAGGTTCTTACCTTTGCCGTTACCTCCAAACACAATACCCTGCGAGCGTAGCGATTACAGAATTATTAACATAAAAGGGAGGTTTCCTTTAAACAAGTACAATCCTCCACAACATAAAGAACAGCTGTTCTTGTTATGCCTAGATCGAAATCCGTAGGCGAAACTTTTTTAATAGCATTTTCTTTATAACGACACTGTTAGATAGAATATATAATATGCAGGAAGGCGTTTTGAATGAAGGAAGTTTTAGACGGAAAAGAAAATTGATTTAAAAGTCACGAGCGCGATACTAATTTAGAAAATAGTACACACTTATAATTTTAAAGCAAGCTATTAAAAGATTTTTCATCATCCAAACAGCAATCCTCCACATTATGTGGGCGTCTACTTTTAAACGTTATAATACTTATCAAGCATGTTATCTATTTTTATTCCGGACCCGCTTGACGTGTATTCAAAGTAATTCAAACTATTATGCTGTGTGTAAGTACTTGTGATACGAAGTAGTCTTCGAGGCGTGGGTTATAAATAGCTATAAATGGCCCCAAGGTGCAGTTTGTTAAACTACTCTATGAGATCCAACGTCGTGCCATTTATTGGCCTCTTACTATTTACACATACGAGTTAATAGCATTTTGAACCAGTGTTTGGAATAAAGTATTATAAAATAGCAAATAATGGTCTTATTCTACAAGACATTCTTGTAACAGAGAAATTATTTTCTTGTACATAAATTACGTCGTTTCGCACCGGTTGTAAAAGTTTATTTAAGTAAATTTCTTATTACGTTCCAGGGTCTTACTTTATATTTGTATATTTTACTTAACCCGTAACAGAAAAAGTATATAAATTGTATGTAGATTATAACTCATACGAGTACTTACGTAACTCCAGAAAACGCGTGCCAAAAAAATATTATGAACCATGTAATAACAGGATTTACGAAACCAACGAAAAAACGGTCGAGCGAGCGCCCCACCTATTATTTTATCAATTTTTACACCAGCGGAGAGTAAAAAACAACAATTTAATGTTCGAAAATAGTGTCCAATATCGCAGGTGTGTTTTATATAGTATGTGATATCGACATAGTGCAACGTTCGAGCAGTGTCTATTAGATTAGCGCCCCGACGGGCTAGGCTCATCCTTGTATTAACAAACCCTATAACACAGTTAGTCCCTACTACTACGCTCGACCGCAAATATGTTGTGGAAATACTTGGACATTTGAGAGACATTGAGTTTTTATCTTGAAGCAATATAGTTGACAATCGCAAGTCTGGTTTGAAGTGATGAGGGTTGACCGTACTGAACTTTATATTTGACTATTATTCTGGAGTAGACGCTTTTGTTGTCTCTCTAGATTTGGTTATTTTCTATTTTGATTTAAACTTGATTCTCTTTGAGATTCGTTACGGAAATTGCACTACTCCGAAAAGCTAAACCAGTAACCAAAATCCAGTTACAGATCGTTTGTGATCAGCATCGTTAGCACTACGTTCTACTACGTCAGCATAAAGATTTTAAACTTTTTGAGTTATGTGTTTGAAACCGAAGAATTTTATCGAACGATTTCTGTCGCATTTCGTCAATCAAGTTTAGTTCCAACTCCCGCCATTGCTTGATGTGGCGTTAATATGGAGTTTAAGAGTACTAGCTCGTTTACAATTCGTTTTTAAAGAATTTGTTATCCGCAAAAGCTTTATCTGAGTCTGGGTGCCCTTGTGCTTGAACTTGAATTTTTGGGAAACCCTCTGCGACGCATGAATCAAATTCTTATTAGAGTCATTTAAAATCCTTATTTATAACGTATTTATTCGAAACTTGACCGTCTTTTATGTTTATACGTCTCGCATAGCGCTAGAATATTATCATGATAAGTAACCATTTCCAGAACGAAGCGCTGTAAAACAATGTGAACACATACATAAAACTACTCGCGTGTTCTGTGTACCTAAGTAAGCTCATGGGTTGAACAAATATATATTCTTGTTTCTACGGTTAAACGGAGTAAGTAATTCGAGTAATCATGTAAAAAATAGAGTACTCCACACTTATATTATTGACTTTGTACAAGGTCCTTAGAGAAAATAAGTTGTAAAGTAAATAGTAAATAATCATGCCTATATGTTACCATTTTAATAATTTCGAAGCTTATGTCTAAAGCTACATATCGCACGCTCAGGAAGATTACCTGCTTTTACCTGTAGGATTACCACACACCTTGTCTTCATCTTTATAAATTGATATGAATACTAAAACATTTTACCCTTCCCAGAAAAGACGCACTTTTGTATTATACACCTTTTTTCGAATAACCGGCGAATATTGGTTTTGTGAATCAATTTAACTTACCAGCCAGTAACGCATGGACCCCTGAATTTTATATTATAAATAAAACATTCGTCTACACTTAATGCCTTTGACGACGTAGGGGTTTTTGCTGAGCTACGAAGTCAAAAGGATTATGTTTCTCAAGCCAAATCTCTGTGACGTTGATAAATTACGTATCGATATTTTTAGAGTCAGTTAGTCGTACAGTTGTACAAGCCATCAGTACCTAGTCTTCTACAACATCAGCGTAGACTTTTTCAAATCTATTTGATAGCGATGTGGGAAGCAGTCTGGCCCCAATACATTGAGATGAGTCTTACATGGAACGACTGTCTAATTGTCTTTTAAAACTAATTTACTGTGTACCAAATATTAGGCATAGGCCAAACATACTCTAATGAAAATAGTTACCAGAATTGAGGACCTAATGCTTGTTTAAAACGACATAGTTATTCCAGGCTGAAGTTGCGGCTGAAAGGTCTTTCCGAGATTTAGCCCTCGGCATGTTAATAGTCAACCATGCAGCAGCCACATGCAAATATAGGTATCTTTATCATTATAATCAGCAGTTCTTTTTGTGAATTGCATTAGTACCCGGTCTAACCATCCTGCGATTCAATCTATAGGAGTGGTAATCAAATGAGTGTATTTAGTGGACGTTCCTGATGCAGTTCTCTGCGTCCAGTGGACAAAGTTTCGAACACAATTAAAACCAAGTGCGGTTAGGGTTGCGTCACCTCTCCGCATTACGGAACAAAGCACGTAATGAACGCGTATTTCAGTTTCGACGTAACAAAGACAGCTGAATCACTTCCTTAATTCGAAACACGTATTATATTTGAACGCCGAAATCCCTGTAGGGAAAGGTCATGTCTTCTTGATTTTTGCGATGATATAAATATTTATTTTGCATGGAGACAGTTAACCATGAAGAAAGATTGAATATAGGCAGATATGGTAATGAGTATTAATAATTTAATACCTCGATATACGAAGGAAAAGTTCCTGGAAATGATTCTCTAATTTGCCTTTTGTTCTTCAACACCAAAAGCCTCTTTTTAAGTTTTACAGAATTCCCAACGACACATTATTATTATTCCTGGAATAGTTTACGCGCTAAGAATCGTTTATCTTGGCCTTTATCCTAGTTCTTTGTATCGATTTCTGGCATTAATATTACACTAGCATACTGGACTCCACGTTACTTGTAACATTGAATCACTAGTGTGGACTCTACTACTTCGACATAAAGACGATGTAATTATAAAACGTTTCATTTATTTTCGATTGTACAAGGTTATGACTTTGAAATATTACATTCGCTATATATAAATTGACTGGCAATTGTGTCGTAATTTTGTATGATCCAATCATGACAATTGTTGCCGAGCACTGAAGAATTGTGTGACAAGGACGTTAAGACGAGAAGAGTATAACAATGTAGATGTAATTATTGCTCCTTTGTTTTTGTTCACTACAATGATTAACTTAATGACGTTGAATCTTCATGTTTTTGTCTTGTTCTTTTGTTTTTGCGTGACGCTAATAATAGCTTAGCGTAGTATAGGTATGTCGACTGAAATTCTCACATTACACGGAGCAATACCCGCCCGACTTTCACAACCCTCTGGGAAACAAAGTTGTTATTTTTGTCTTTATTATATTTGTCTGGTAGATATTTTTAGTTCATTTTTGTATCAACGGGATTCTTACTGCTATAAACCATCAATATTAGAATGATAACTTAAAACAATATTTCTAAATTATATTTTTTTTTATATTCATTCTTGCGAGTTCATTTGATCACTTTATTAGGACAGTTATCATCGGGACTCGAGATGTCGATACATTAAGGTTACGACTTTAAATCGAATATTCTCAAATCGTTTCGAAATTGTTTGGAAGCGGATTGATATTGGGTTTACATGTGAGGGGCGAGGCTGCGCGCGCACCTCTACGTTCTGTAGCGCTACGAGCGCCTCAGTCGCGTCTGAGCTACGTGAACTATCGACTGCTACGCCGTAGTCCTACGACAACAAACTGTCAGTATATTCATATACCGTCAGAGTGAATCAGTGACGTGATCTCATTGGAGTCGTGGGAATTTATTGAGAAGGAGGTCCAAGGTAATGTATTAGAAAGAGTTACTTTAGCTTTTTGTTGTGATTCCTGCGTTATTGATGTCGTAATATCAAGCCAAACCGCATTCTCTTTTACCGATGGAAAGTTACGAAATGAATGCGCTAATATAGAATGGAGCAGATTAAGAGAAACCAATATTATACCGTTATATGGTTTCTAGAATGCGTTCTATGAATTTGAATCAGAATAGATTGTACAATTTAGCAGTTTCTATTAATATAAAGTATTTCTACATTGAAATTACACCAATGATGCGCTACAGCAAGTAGGAAAATCTTTTGTTATACATTTATTGAAGAGATTTTATTTAATCGATCGAATATTGAATTAGTTTCCTTACATTAAAATGATGTTTTGGTATACCTCGTGAATATTTATATATTTGGTGGTGCCAAAGTTATTAGTGTAAAATGTTTGTTAACATCGATGTAGGTCCAGTTGACAGCTAATCAAGAGCACAATGGAGCTTGGTAAGGAACATCATCCTGTACCGACTAAATAATATACAAATTCTCTTTGTTCAGCGTAATCAATTTCGGCTGCCTGCATACGATCACAAAGGAACTGTTTTATTTATAAACTATATTGTGTAACAGGTTTTAACCAATTTCACGGAACGTCAATTTATTTGTGAGCTTCAAAAACGTTTATGTAATATTCAGTAGAATTTTTCATTGGATCTATTTCATCAGCACGAGTATTTTCGGTAAACAGTTTTAAATTAGTTTTTCATGTAAATATATGTGTATTTTGCATCTTTGTGATGCAGCTGAAAGCTTACATAACCGCAAAACTCAATATTAAAGTCTCTGAGCATAACTGTAGTATTATATTGCTTCACTGGGTTCCAATTAGCCCGACTTTGCTACCTGCAAACTGGTGGGTTGGAGCCTGCGTGGGTGTTTGGCGCATCTCAAGAAATATCGCTTTCAGCAACTGCTTTGATAGTTTTAAAGATCATTATTTCTGGAAGAAATCGATTTAAAACAAACTATTTTAAATCAATTTCAGCTTTTCGAATTTATGCCGTTAAAATTTCGATACTTTTGCAAAAATTGCTATCACGAGTAGACTCGATTTTACTCGATCCTAAAGTCTAGAATACTCGCTTTTCCGTAATTAGAGTTGCCTTTTTTCATTTACTTTCTGATCAGACAGTAAAAAAGATATAAAAGTGTAACGTCACTTATAATCCCAATCTCACGTTCCTCGTAAAAGTCAGATGAGAATGAGTTAGTGATATTAGTTGGCAGACAAATCGTTTCGTGTTCTTACTGAAGATTTAAACTATCTTCAGACGGGGGTTTTGGTTAATAGAGGTATTTATGTTGGTTCATTCACTATGATTCATCAATGATGATTTTATATTGAACGTTCAAGTGTAGTAGTTAATCTACTCGAAGGTCGATTTGAGAGTGATTACGTATGTATTTAAAAACAGAGTTTAATAATGTAAGTATTTATTGTGTAACAATTGATACGATTAATCATGAATGCTTTCGCAAAGGTTTACCTCAAATATTTTTCGACTTCGTATAGCGTAAATTATTAAACGGCTAACTCGTGTTCGGTCTTTTGGGATTAAAACTTAATATTGTATGACCGGGTTTTCTATACAAGACTTACTTCTTTTTCTGTAAGCAATCTTTTAGTTTACAAAGATTTTCAAGTTTTTATAAGCAAAATCAACAAGTAGAATAACGTTCCAATTTTTTTTTTTTGTCAAATTTGCGTTGAATGAATCCAGCTTTACCCATTTGACTACATGTTACGTAAAGTTCCGACTGCCGAAAATAATGTTCAACGTCTGACGAAATAATATCTGTTCAGTAATTACGGATATCGGTTTCCATAAAATCGTGTCAACATTGTTTATACAGCATCAGAAGCAGCCATGATTTTATATTCCCGGTACTGGAACAGTGAAATATATTGCCTCACTGGATATTACTATAACTGTCAATAGCTTTAAGATGTTGTATTCATGCGCCACGTTCCAATAAAATATATTTATAGATTTTTGCCGATTGTTATCGAGATACTCTTTCTTCGTCCCACACAAAGATGTCACATGTGTTCACAATAAATGTCGAAACATTCTCTCATTACTCCCACAACAAAAAAACAAAGGATAAATTAAATTAATACTCCTAAAAGACGGATTACAAAAGCCTTATTAAAAGTAATAAACACAGAAATAAAAACGGGTTTAAACAGCTTTGCTTTTATGAAGAAAAATATACCCTTTAAAGGATTCATTTATTAAGCGCCTCCTCTTTTTCACCCCTGCCGTCAAACAAGTCGTTTCTGCCAATCTCCTGGTTTATATCCCTCAGCCACGTCTTACGTCATTCGCAGAAAAAGCTTAAGTGGTATTCTTAGCCGCAAACGACACACATAGCACTTGATTTCGCAGGAATTGGCGTGGATATAGGGGCTTCCTATCTATTTTGTTGGTGTACTTTATAACGCAAGCAGGCTTCCCATTGGCACTCCGACCCTCCACATTACATGCTCCTATAAAATGTTAGCAGAAAGGATTGCGAAGTATTGTTATAAGTTTTCTATTATAGCGTGAAACTTATATTGGAATAGGTACTATTGTGTGTGCACGCTTCGCGGACATATTGCCGTCATATGAAGTTCTAATACTTGAACATTATGCAATCGCTCAAAGAGCCTTTCTAAATATATGTTTTCCCCCGTATTTATTCTACGGATTGTTTCTTGTATGAGGGGTGTTTTCACCTCGTAGGAACTTATAGGTACTCGTAAGATCTTACAGACCAGTAAAATAAAGTTATTTTGTATTATATTAATATAAACTGCAGGAATAGCATAAATGTTTTATTACTAAAATATGTTAATACGAAATGATAGCTGACATTTAAATCTCGTCATAATCCCGGATTTATTGTTAATTCCGTATGATTTTAGCAACGCAACTCCGTTGAAATTCCACAATTTCCATCATTGTTCTAGTCCCAAAATAGCTTCCGCCTCGCTATAAATGCCAACGCGCCAACCTGTGCTGATGTACTAGTGTTTAATGAAACCGAACGCGTCACAATGGGCAGATGGTATCAACTGTAACAAAAACCGCTCGCCCTAAATTACATTTGTTTCGTGTTCACACATCACGCTCCGCCCTGAATTTTCACCTTTTATATTCAAAAAAAATCCTCTCATACAAAATTAAACCGTGCTAATTTACATATTGCTGGATCTTCATTTATCTCCGACGTACAGAGACTAATATGACCTTCATACTAAGCTTTGCGAGATTAATGGCTATTCAAAGATAATTTTGAATAGCAAAGCTATTAATCTCAGCCTAGTCATCAACGTACGAAGATAGCACGTATGTAGTAATCAATGGAACTAATGAATCCGATTTGATATTATCTTTGATGTTCTATGAGTGGTTAGTGGAGCGAGATGTCCATTTGTGTGAAGCCGTAGCAATGCGCTCGTAGATAATTGCCAATTTACTGAATATGAAGCGTACTTATACTATATCGACTTGTGATTGTTCCACTGCTCAGCAATGGCTTCTTCTCATTTTGGGAAGTAACGAGCATTTAAGACGCTGGCTGGTTGGTTATTTAGTCAGGTTTGATATTCCTTCACAGATCAATAACGAAAGCACTTAGAAGTAACATCCCCAAGCGTTCATTAAACTTTTAAGTCCTCATCTATCTCAAATAAAGTAAAAGAAAGTATATTATTTACTTAACGTCCATAACTATCCTTATACACGACGAAATTTATTAATATTTAAATCACTTCATTGAGTGTTCTATAAGCAGATGTTCACTCATTCGTGGTCACGACTCGCGCCCGTATGCTTGACTTCTCTGAAGCACTCGTAATGTCGACCCAAATGGAATATTCCAATTAGCACCTTCATAATTATAATTTGGAATTGCTTTAATGGGGTCGAATGCATTACTCGCATTTCACAGTCATTCATGAGATTGCTGTTACACTAAAGCTTGATCAAGATAATTACGGAATAACAGGAGCTTTAAATATGACGTAAGAAGTAGGTTCAGATAAGCAGGTGTCGCTGTCGGTTGTGTACTTAAGAAAAATGTGAGTGACGCAATTTGACTTCAGAAAGGGACTTGGAAGCCCTCCGGATAATGAAAACTGATGTTAGCCCGGCCTCCTTTACGCAGCTTTAAGCCCACTCTTTCAACAATATGAAATTGATAAGAATAAATGTCACACTTTTTTCGATATTTTTTTATTCTAAACACCGGAAAAGAATACGAGCTCTCAGTTCAGTTTAGTGATTTTTGCTATCTTACATTTAATAATCTTTAGTCGCTTATAAGACGGAAAATCATCGAAAAGTTCCGCCATCTATTAATAATACAAACAGAAAGATGATAATAATATTTTTTAATCATTTAAAATTAGCCTAACGTAATGATATCCATATAAATGAGTCTCGAAAATAATTGTTACGTATAATCACAATGAAAAATTAATTAAATTACTTTCAGACCCAAAGGTCGCATAAAATTATGAGGACTCGTTCCCAAGCATGCAAATTTTAATATCGCCATAATGAGTGACTGGAGAGGCTCCCACGTATCGCGTACATCACATTATTATCACTTCTCTATACACATGTGACACTGTAGTTATGTAACAACTACCTATCTATCATAGAAGGGATGATATTGTCAATAGGGTACATCTTTAGTATTGACTTTGTTGACCCAGGATCCGAGATTTCGAAATATATATCATCTCGATACTTAGTTGTCACAAAAATGAAATGCTTGTAAAAGTAGTATTTATTTGTGATGGATTAATAATATTAAAAGCATATAGGAGACATAGTACATGGTACTCTGTTGTTATAATAACTTTAGACTGCGCAAATTCATAATTATTTATCCGTCTACGGTTTGCACACGCTCGTCTCTAGGGAACAACTATTCTCGAACTCAAACGGAGTTAATTACGATAAGGATACATAGTTATGAATTCGTCTCACGAAAGTAATTAACGGAATATTCTGGTAACTATTCAGCTTGTTCTAGTTATTAATTTTTCGTAGACTCAGTCCTTTTTTATTACTTATCAGTGTAGCCGTTTTCTTTGCGGTTTCGAGCGGCTACCTTAAAGTAGCCTAATGAACATCTCAGTATAATCAAGTAATCAACACCTTATTGCAGTCCAGATTATTTCTAAAGTGAAACAAATAAAGATACACAAAGGTTTTTATTAAATGACTTCAAATAAGGAGAATATCTTCAATTTCACTGCTCCTCATATACTTCTACTGGTTCGTCCGATTTTCGTGATTTCTTTTGTATTGACTGATGCATGTCTTTGAAAAAAGTGTACTTTTTTAATTACCTACCTCGAATAATGCGTGTTTCGTTTCTCGTGTCACTACGAGAGAACGACCCGTTCGATTTTTCATATGTTTATGTGTAATCAATAATTGAAATGCTCCTCGCGCAAAGTCTACGTAATAACGCAATGATGTATTCGTAACCTTCACCCACACATCCACACTGCAGATAGAGATCCCTGCATCGAACTTTGTATGTGAATCGAAATGGATTGCACGAGTAGTCGGCTACTTCAAAGTTAGAGCGCTTGTTATCTGTTATAACTGTACGCTGCTGACACAGTCGCTATTGTACGTAACTATGTAATACTTTGTTGGAAGCATTGACAATGATTTATATTATCTTCGGCTTATGAAATGGCGATTGTATAAAAAAAAAAGCTATAGAAGCACGGCACACTTAAACTTACATATGACATGTAAGTTTAAGTGTGCCGTGATTTAAATTCTTGTGAGTTTTTGTTTCCATTGAAAGCAAGGGCACTGCGGAGCCTTTTAAATTGATTAATTCTAGATAAGTAGTTCGAAAATGTCATTCCTATAAACTACGCCTAGAAACTTGTAATAATTTGTAGGCAGATTATGGGAACTGCAGCATCGGGAACGGCAGCTTGGCAACGGATGGCACCACATATTTTGTAGTCAAAATCTTATAATGTTGGTGTTGACATAATGAGCTTAATATTTCAATTACGTTAATGTGTAGCGCTACGGCGTAGATCCCTTCTCTTGTACAAAGCGCTACGCTGCGCTACGAGAACATAAAGCTCGGCAAACATTGTAAACGTTCCTTTACAATCCATTGTTATCTTCTGTGAACATTTTGCGACTACAAATAAACTTTTTTGGGGCTATTTTTAATTCTGCCCGCGTAAATATTATTTTTGTTTCGTGAATTAATGACCATTATCGTGAAATACGAAACTTTACATGACTTGAATTTCAAATTTTATAATAATAATTATTACTACAACGTTAACATAATGCGTAGTAAATAATTTGCTGTATTTATAGCCAGCGCGTTTAATTCGAAGTGTTGATATTAGCAAGGGTGGCAGCAATCACTGTCACTTGTACGTGAACAGCCACGGCGATAGCTTTAACATGTAATATCACGGCCTGTTATTTATGTAAAATGTCTACTAAATAGCTGCGCGATCGATTTTAGCTGAACATCTAGGTAAAGTTTATTTAATAGAATTTCGTGTTACTAACGTACACAGTAAAGAGTTTATGGTCTATACCTGGCAACACTATTGTATCTGAAAAGTAATTATGATTAGGTATTTTGTGTTGTCGTAAATAACAGTATAACGCTCTAGTCAACAAATTCAATAGATTCACAGCCTATAAATACGAAACTTCTAATCTGTAATTAAATCCAGCTTAAACGCATTAAGTTTCAAAAATAAACGGTGTAAGATAAAGCCGGAAAGATTCCTCCCGCTAAGTCGACAGAGAACAAGGCTGAACGTTAATAGATTATCAAGTATCCATTAATAGGGTGAGAGGGGCATTCGCCGGACACCGCCGCCACCGGTCATAGTGCACATTAAGCTGTACCACCGTAATAGGGTTATTGTTGAACAAGCCAGCCATTACATAATGTTACTTACGGTTCCCGCGACCGTATCGATCCGTTAATGTGGCACCGTGCCAGTAACAAACGCGGCTACCCTACTCTCGGCTGTTCTAGAAGACCGACTTGCGCCCGATGATAAAAGTTTCCGTGTTAAAACTGTTTTATAACTGTAAGCGCCTTTTTACTGCCCCGTGTCTGCTACACGTACGGAATAATTATTTTGTAACGAGCCGTCTGCTCTCAACTTTTCAAAGTTTAAACTTCAATTTATTCACTAACAAGCACCTAACGTTACTGTGTTGGGCTGTATACTGCTCTACCTAGTAAATTGTTTTAACATTGTATGTTTCACTCAAAAATGTTTATGGACACCTCGTTACCCAACTTAAAGCACGGAGGTTTTCAATTTACAGGAACCTCTTTGTATGTATTTTATGATTAACAAAGTCGCCTTGACTGTTTGTTTGGAAGGATTAACTTCGAATGTCGTGGTCAACGCTATGAGCTGATGATCAGATAATAAAGAAAATTCTACAAATAATTATTAATACATGAGAATTAGTAAATCCTTTATTCATATGTCATGCATTAAGCTCATACGATGAATAATTTATGCTGCTTTGATTGAACACAAGATCAATGTTTGAGAGAATGATTTAATATTTATTATTCAACATAGATTTTAGATTAACCATAGCCGATCAAGTATTTTGTAAATCGTCGTACTACACTTAACTTTACAGTAAAATATAAACAGTAATAAGTAACAAATTAAATATGCACAGAGGCAAGCTTAACTTAAATCTTCATATTTCCAGAAATGATTATGCTGTATATATTTTTAATGAAGCATTTCCGTTTTCTTTTTCGCCAAGGGATCAGACACAAATGAAAAAAAAATATTTTCTTTTAACTATAATTTAATTTTGGAGATTTAAACTAGCTTTTTGAACGTTTCCTAATATAAGCTAAATAGATTTAAAAGAAAATGTTTTCTCTTTTTGGCTTAATTTTTATTTGATAATTTCCTTTACGAAATAGACCTTTACTTGTGAATAGCGATAGACCTTTCAAAATTGATATTATTACTGTTATATTTATACTCGGACATTGACCTTTATAGGTTATTTTATTTTGGTACATCTGTACACCCGCCTCTTTAATATCGATACAGATATACTAAACGTCCGGAGACCTCACAAATAGTATACAGGTCATATTACTCCGAACAACATAAATATTGGGAGATAATGATTAATATTATTATCATCCTATTGCCATCTATTTCTGAACTTCTCCAAAGATCATCAACCATCCCGATATTTCTCGAATTCAAGGAGATCATCTTAACTAAAGAAATAATTTATTAGAGTCCATCCACTCCATAAACAGTACAAAATGACTAATTACCTTTTTACTTTCCAGATAAATAACGCGGGGATAGAAGCGACGTCACCACCATGGCATTCGCGGGGCTCAAGAAACAAATCAACAAAGCTAATCAGGTGAGAGAGTTTATTATTAAAACTTCTTTAAAGAGCTCGAGGTATAACGGGGCGAGATTAAAAACTTTTTTATAAAAGTTTCCTTGCTTATGCCGTCGTAGAGCGGATATCAGACAACTTTGACTTGGATTACCTACAGCATATAATCTTAAGTCAATACTTTTCTGTGTTGATATTTTTACGTTGTATATTAAACAGATATTTTTTGATAAGTTAGCAGTAGTTTGTCTTTCGGTAAAAAGTGTGGTAGCATTTTACTCTTTAAGCCTTTAAGATTATGGTAGAGTTCTATAAAATCAAGAACGTAGTTATTGTAGTGCGTTGCATACGTTGCGTACGTGGGATGATTATCGATCTAATAATAACTAATATTTTACGTAACTTTTTGTCTACGTCATCATTTATCTGTTATCGCTAGAAATGTAGAGAAATTTGTTCAAAATTAGTTTAATAATAGTCTGATGATGATGGAAATGTATTCCTATTTTCCAGCCACCATTTTATTCAATATACTGAATATTATGTACTTATTACGTAACTTTTCATATATTTTTTCGCTTCAACTTATATACGCAAACTTTGTTTCATAACTCATTAGTATTCGCTACATACAGGAATATCATGCTATAAAAATATATTTCCAACATCGAAACCAATATTTGTAAAACATTTCTATTAAAAAAAGAATAATAACCTTGGGCTTGAACGGGAATTTTCTGCTATAGGGTTTTCTTCTGTGACATTAAAAAATTGTCATAAATACATCTCAAAGGCAGTAAATAAAAGAAGAAAGTAGAAAAAGAAAGAAGATCATTAATTATAGTAATATTTAGCTGAATATGGGAGTAACAAAAAAAAAGATACAATGTTAGGTAGAACTGAATGAAAATATTATATACCACTGGTAATGGGCTGAGGAAACTTATATAGCCATGAGCAATCTTATTACCACAGTCGCTAAGGCTGAAAATTAACATGATAAACAGACGTAGGTTCTTTCTTAATATCATCCACACACAGTTTTACTCTTCATCAAAAGAAGATTATAAAACATCAGAGCATCGTTTAAGGAAAATGAGACGAATTATTTTTTGCTTGCGATCCGATAAATGCGACAGATAAGATAGGAATCTTGCCAAACTTGCAAATGAAGGATTACAGGGCAGACTTAGATTAGGGACTAATGTCGCGTAACTTACTAGAACGGTGCGGCGTTTGTGTTTAAATAGTCTTCAACATTAATTTCTCTAAACTTTAAAGCTCGTTGATTATAAGTAGCAAACACTTCACGTTTAATAGAGAGACTGGAAAATGCTAGTTCAAAAGAAAACGGTTAAGTGCGACTTGGACACGTGTTACTGTGGTTGCCGTACAAATAGGATACAAATAACCAATCGTATCTTAACCGATCGATTTTTATAGAAGATCTGTATTTATTTATACTGTCTAGGTATCTCGGTTATTACATACAGCCTGGTGACAGACGGACGGAGACGAACGCTCAACGGTACATAAGTAATACGGTTCTGTTTTTACCCTTCGGGTGCGGAACCTTAGAACACAATTCATATGTCAAAATTTATTCACTAAACCAATTCAACCTCGCGCGGTCCACTGGTTACACAACTTTCTGTTCAGCAACCGATTTTTGTATATTTCCTACGCAAGTAAAATATAACGTACTGATTTTCTTTTCGACTCGAACTTTAAATTCGCAATGTAGGTATGTACTGTCGTGTAATCAGACTTACGTACAGTCTCGACTTTCAAGCTTAAGTATGTCTTGTACAAATATATGTACATACCTTGAACAACCTACCTGTACCTAATTGTTGTTATTTACGCAAAGTGTGTTTAAACTTCCTAACCCTTCGCACGACTTAGCAATTAGTCATAATGCCGTGAAAGTAATTATCTGGGTACCTATTATATTACGAGTTTAATATTTTACTTTATACCTATATCCTAGTATTTCAACAGTACGGGAAAGCAAGTGGCGCGATCGCGTGTTTGTATTAAACAAGTTTTTCACTTTTGTTTACAACGACACGAAGTCAATACGCCAATGCAGAGAACATTTATCACGCGACCGAAGTTCGCACTTGACCGGACTTTATAAATTCAATTTGCGACAGTCGACATTTTACCTCGCGGCATGTTAAAGTATCGATTTGCCTGAAATATTTTTCAATTAACCGGCTCGATGCGCGAGGGGTTTATTAAAGTTAATAACCATACCTCTCGTGACACTGTTTCCACCGAGCCTACAATATTCAGACGATATAACAATCCGCCCGTTTAGTAGGCTTAGTTTCCTTTCGCCGACGTTTCCTGCTAATGAATGAGTTGTTTCACAGTTTTGTGAGTATTACTCTGTGAAAGCCCGGCTTTATTTATTCCATTGCTTTAACTCGATGAAAAATATAAAGCGGGAGTTGACCTCCAGGAATATCGTGACAGCACGGCACGTAGTTCGAAGTAATGAATTCATGAAAAAATTCACTTAGATGAAGTTTTATTAGATAAAACTGTACAATTTAAAAACTTTACATCTTTCAAGAATCTAAATTAAAATGAACTTTAAACTATTTTCGCTGTGAACAAAGTTCGAATTTGGTTAATTAAACTAGATGTAGAAAAAATGTTAAAAACATGAAAACGTGAATGTTTATTTAAGCTTCATAAATACGAGCGGTTCTACCCAGGAATTCATGTTTATTAGGGGTCAACACGCACCCAGCAATCTTTTTCGTATGTCGCACTTTCTGTTTTGACATGTTCAAATATATTCATGCTTTGGGCCTCGGGGCTCGGCTTGGGTTACAAGAAAGACTATACTCTGCTTAATGCAGGAAACCAAGCAAATTGGGTCGTGATTGATGGACCAACAGTTCCGGTAATGGCGAGTCTTTATATCCATCCACAAACCTCTTGTGAATTGTATTTAGACCAAAAAATTCCGTCATTCGCGTCCTTTTCTGTGAATAGCCTACCAAACTAGCCTACCAACAACTAATAAGACATTGACAAGTTTCAACTTCTAGTCAACGTTAGAATATTTTTGCCTTGCTAACATAACCTCGACGCGGAATATTTACCTCATAATTACACGACGATGGTACGGAGTACACCACAAATTCTCGTCATTTTAATTGACAGAATTTTCTTTAAGGAAATAAACGCTTTGTGTTCGTTTTCTTTGAAAATGCTTACGTCATACGTCTTGGCGTGTAAGCTCGGTTCCGCTTATCGTGCACTCTTGTTTGGTCATCGTCGTTTTAACTTTCCCTTATTTCGGTTATAACCTTTTTTAAATAAACTGTCTGTTGTTTCGTCGTTTATGTTTGTTTTACGACTGTTACCGGACCACAAAAAATTTCGTCGCTATAAATTGTCCGATCTGCTCACCGTGCAGGTTTTTTACTCGTAAAATAAAACATAAAAATAAAGCACTCAATCGCGGAAGGAAGTATTAAATATTGCTTTTTACAAGGCCACTTTTCAAGTTTGAGGTTATAATTAAAAGTTCTTTCATAAAACTTTGTTTAATTAGTAAAGGTATACCAATTTCGACTAATAATAAAGACAGTCTAAACTATTAACAAATCAATTTTCCAAACGGTAAAGTCCACAAATGGACATAAATCACTAACCCACATTCAATATCATCAAAGAAATTGTGCAACTATAGAAAGTTCTTTTCAAATGATGGTTCAAATAATGGCAGAATAAACGTTCGACCTCATTTTCCACAATTTGTAGGAAGTATAAGTGCTGGAGCGGCGATAAACGCAATTTACGCTAATCTCTGCCGTACATGTGCCGTGAATGACGCGATGACGTCACCTTAGCCAAAACCCCGACCACTTTACTTTTAATTCACTGTGACTTTAGTATGTGTGGTTGTAAACCTTTGATTTTTCACTTATGAAAATTGCCGTGAATTAAAAAGATTTCAAGTCTCTCTTTACCCTGAATAATTCGGTATAGAAGTTCAAATCTCACGATTAGACTATAGAAAAAGGCTATTAAAAATATCTTAAAGAATACTAACCTGAATAAACCAACGATCAATCAAAACAATATCATCTCTACATAGATAAAATAGAGCTGAAAATACAATGTTCCAGTTATAAATAAACCAGTTATTTTTAGACTAGGTCGATTCTTTTATCATGAAAATATGAAGCGTTTCATCTGTTGTGTGGTAGAAAATAAAATCATACTTGTTTGAGAGTAATAATATACTTCTATAAATAAATATTTTTCATTATTGTATGTTTGGTTCCTTTATACCATTTTTTTTGTAAAGTGCTTTTTATGTTCCATATAAAAAGTAACTAATAATAATAACGAGTACAATTGGTTATATACTTACGGTGAAAAAAGAAAACTTTCACTGTCAAGGTCAGGTACTAACATACATATGTACATACGTCTTTTCTTCTATGTACAGTTTTTCAGTTTTGGTTGTACATAAATTATTTATTAAAAATAACAATTCGAAGGAAGAATTCTCAATTTGGTCGTTAGGTTTTTTAAAGGTAGGAATGATCTTATCTGGCGTATCACTTATCAAAGTTCAAGTACTCTACATGAACACTAATCTGTTCTCTACCATATAAATGTTATCTAACTTATCAGAGTTCATCTACTACAGGAAAAATCTCTAAAACCTGTAACCTCACCTTGGGCCTTGGTCGTTAGAACGGCATTTGTGCGTACTTGCGTTGAAGGATTGGCCGTGACCTAGCCTGCCCTATATCGAAGAGTTGCCCCAATTATTGTGGCCTTCGCTGCTTCTCTCGAGTCCTGCGACATTGGAGCGAGATTTCTAACAATTTAATGGAGGTTAGGTTGCAGGTAGAGTATTGTTATATATTCGTTTAAATGATAATATTATGTGTACCCTTGTAGTACACATAATATGTTATGTGGTAGAACGGAATTTAGTTCTGATATGAATATTGACTATACCATAAATTGAAAGACTTCGGTATTTCAGATATTGATTTTGTTATAATTCAAAAATTGAGTTAACATCACCGGTTTTTAGACGTAAAAGCCTAAATACTTTCAGCGACTCAATATTATGCTCCAAAAATGTCCAAAGATTTAATAGGAAAAGTTATTTTTAGTATACGTTTGATATTGAAGATATTTGATCATCTATTATTAGCCGTGATATTTTCCTTATATGACTGTATAATACGTCATAGTTTAGTGGAAAGAGAAGATAGTAATGATATATAGGGAAAGGTCGCTCATTATGTATGCATGGAATCCTGCGTGAGAGGCGCTGATTGAGACATTCACTGCATAAATACTACGCTACACTTGTGTACTATGTTTATCACCATAACTAATCCAAAGGGGATTGGTAAGGAAACGCTATTAACATGATTATTTTGCAAAATAATGTACCTATCTATAATAATATGTATATAAGTGAAACTTCGAATAATAGAAAACAAAAAATGTGTAGTGAAAATGACAATGACGAGTCATTATTTTTATATTATAGGTATTTCGTTTCAACGTTCAACCCAATTTGTATTTAAACAGTTCGCTTGATCATTAGACAAATTACTGTTACGTAACAAAAGAAAATGAAGCTTCTGTATCTTCGAATCGTCTTTTTCCTGTCGTAAACTTGTACTGCGAAACCGCAAACTTAGTTTACGAGACTGACCCTGTTTTTACGACGACCACAACGCGAGTATCACGTTCCGTGGATAACAAGCTCTTTGTTGGATATTCCACGCAATTATTTATTATTCTCTTGAAAATTATTGCATTACAAATGTATAATTTTTCATTTTCATTTTCTTTATGAATAAAGGCTCCCGCGTATTCATCGGTTCGCTCGACTGGTGGTTGTCAGTTTATGTGTACCTCCGGTCTCCGGTTGTGACTGAAACTAGTCCGGCAATTCCGATAAATAAGCTTTAATTAACAAATAATGTTTAATAAATAATTGAGTGCTGAATTAAATCGTCAATACACAGCACTGTGTAGCGTTCTTATCAATTATTGTTATTTCGGTTATGAGTTGCAAGCTTTCGAAATGGTTAGGTTTCTTTGTAGGACACTGTGTTTAGACGGCCCGGCTGGTTTAAACGGACTGAATCATGTCGTTAATTCATATCAAAAATATTAGCAAAAGAAGATAAAATATTTTCATTTATAGCAATATAAATAAATATTAATCTAGTTACCTTGCGATACTCAATATCTAGTATACAGTGTCGTCCGAAAAGAATCCTTATAACTGAGAATTTTCTTATTTTAAAATACATTTCCATTGATACTCAGAATCATATTTACATAATTTATTAGATTATTATAAAAATACGAATGAACTACGAAATGGAAAAGCGGCTTTATTAAAAGGCAAAGCTTATTTTAATATATCCCTTGGGTATTGAAAGCCACTCTACAATGGTTTAAGCTTATTCCAGTATTATCCATTTTAGTTCAATACTTTTGCCATTTATATTTATAGGTCCAAAGTTATAGTGTTTTATTTATATTTGAAATTGTCGTATCAGACTAAGCAGCATTTCTTATATCATTTAAAAAATCTGTCATGAAACTAAAGCATACTAAAAGAAAACTAATTGCGTTCGTAATGCCTCATTTAAGCAGAAGCTCCCTATTATTACAATTTTGAATGCTTTAGTAGAAAGAGCACAATTCGGCCAAGGCTAGGCCTCGACCCGCGCCTTTGTTCGCAACCCTCCCGATACTTCGCGGTTTATCCTTTGTATAAACTTTGATAAACAGTAAAATGCAACACATTAACGCTTATCCACTTTTTATTGATTTCCTAACTTTATAACAATTTCACTGAATGTTTGGGATGGTGAACCGGATTACGATCTAAAAGTCCAACAAATGTTGCCTTGCTGAATACAATTATGTGAAAATTGCTATGAGAATGCTGAAGATAAATATGGTAAAAGCTCTACCGTTATTTCTCCATAAGTAGGATGCCACTCTCAACTCACTTAGTTACGGTAATGTCATGTGGTAACGGAAATAGCATTAAAACAGGCTACTAGTTGATTAACTTCGTAAGTATATAATGGAACTTCCATTTCACCGTACTTCACTTTACAACAACCATACAATAACCGTAATATTGTTTTGTTTCAGTATGTCACGGAAAAAATGGGAGGTGCCGAGGGCACAAAATTGGATTTGGACTTCGTGGAAATGGAAAGAGTAAGTAAAGCAACTGTTTCCTTTGATAGGAATACACAATACGCCACGGGCTATCCGGCTTTGAATGAAGTATGACTACAGATGTTACAATCGATTGTAATACGGTGTAAGAGTTTATGTTTTATCTTCGTTTTTCTGATGAAAATATTTATGTATCAATTATTGTAGCGATTAGGAATGGAAACTTGACCTTCTCGCTATACTTTTAATTTTTTTGTTCAGAAAACTGATGTCACTTGCGAGCTGGTAGAAGAATTACAAGCGAAGACAAAAGAGTTCCTGCAGCCGAACCCTACGGCACGAGCTAAGATGGCAGCTGTGAAAGGCATCAGCAAACTGAGCGGGCAGGCCAAGAGCAACACATACCCTCAGCCAGAGGGCGTGCTTGGAGACTGCATGCTGCTCTACGGCAAGAAGCTTGGAGAAGACACTGTCTTCTGTAAGTTCTATCCCAATGCAATGATTAAATTTCTTTTTCAGACGTGTTAGATGATTTTGAAACCCATTTTGTCGTTGAACACCACAGATGGACACGGTATGGCGGCAGGACACACTGGCGTTTGCCGGGCGTGCGCGTTTCTCGAACGCAGCGTGCACGCAGCGTGAGCGCCGCGTGCGCGTTGCGTGACGACGGAACGCTGCCTAGCACCGCGCAGGCGCCTATATTATTATTTTTTGTTTTCGTTAGCTTTCCGTTCCGTTCTATCGTTTCGCGGTCACGCGACGTGCCCGCGGCGCTCACGCAGAATGCGTGTTGCGATAACGCCGCGCGCTCGTTTAAAAGACGCGCATGCCCCGCGTACCCCGGACTGATTGTGGCTGAAAACCGAACAACACTATTTTAGTGTTAACAGATGTAATCGTTTAATCTCTAATTAAACAAGTATTACCTCGTATCAGCCATGATCACCCGGCGTATGTTGGAAGAGCCTAATAAAAGAAATGTAGTCACCTACTGTGAAACCATTGCTATGTTTCGTAACTCTGTCACATTGGTTTATGTGGCTTTGAATGATGCTAATTCCCGTAGCTAGAACCTTTTTGTTTGTATCAGAACCATATGAACGCAGTTCTGACTTAGCGAACGGTAGTTGATTAATTTATTAAATGTAGATTCTCACCTTCTTAGCGAATTGTCTTATCGAGATGGGCGAAGCTCTGAAGCAGATGGCTGATGTTAAATATTCTCTTGATGACAACATCAAGCAAAACTTCCTGGAACCTCTCCATCACTTGCAGACTAAAGATCTCAAGGAAGTCATGGTGAGTTTTGCGACTGGTGTAATCAAATATATAATAACTGCACATGTAAATAACAAATTGTACGTACTAAATTAGAGGTAGTTGGAATAACATGAAGATTATTGAAAAGCTGACTGCTGTAATTTTCGTTTGCTTTTTCTAGCATCACCGAAAGAAACTACAAGGCCGCCGGTTGGACTTCGACTGCAAACGGCGAAGACAAGCTAAAGGTGATTATCTTCCACAGCTCACATCAACTCTATTATTTCTTTGATTAGTTCGCCTCTATCTACTTTTATTTAAATTCTATTTTTCCATGTTTTAATTTTTCTTTTTTCTGAATGTATTGGCCAGGCCCCGGTAGGGCCAGCCCTTACATGAGCCCAAGTCACAACACACCAAGACAGGGTATGTGGGGATATAAAATGCTAAACTAAACACACAATAGGCCCGTAGTGCAAAGCTAACACGCCACTCGAAGCCTCATTAGATGACATTCAAATCGTATAATGGAAGCTCGTTTTTTTTTCATGTTTTTGTTCCCGTCCTTCGTCCGCATCGCTCCTAACCATCATTCATTACCTGAGTATTATTTTCGTCGTTTGGTTTGTATGCACTTTTTTTGTTTATTTTTCGTTTTATTTTCGTGACTAATTTTGTATTTTACGTTTGTGTAAACTATGTACATGTATCGTTGCATACCTGTGTGCATATCGTACGTTTGTGAAGCGTCCATACATCAGGTGCTCACATTGCAGACGACGAGATCCGACAGGCCGAGGAGAAGTTCGCCGAATCGCTGCAGCTTGCCCAAATTGGCATGTTCAACCTCCTTGATAATGATGTAAGTAGAAGATTATGACGTCACAGGTTGTTAAATTGAATGACTTTGTACACCTGTAGATATTGTAATGTTATTGTTACTGTTTCTAGGTTGAGCAGGTAGCGCAGCTGACTTATTTCGCAGAGGGACTCCTGGAGTATCACCAGCAATGTACGGAAATCCTGAAGGGACTCGTATCTACGCTCATGGAAAAGTAAGCCTTTTTTAAATTAGCTGAAAGCTTTTTTATTTAATTTGTTCTGTCAACATTGTTATTGGTGGTTTACCGACCAATCATAGGCTCTAAAACTGTTTTTAGATTAACGTTACGACTTTTTGTGTAGATTTCTCTTTGGGAAACATTACGCAATATCAT